>NC_136487.1:117340182-117355182 GCF_053919585.1 Euprymna scolopes
CGTGCCAAGTTGTAAAAATTTCCAGGTTGGTATCTGGGGGCTCATTAATTTACTGTGAGAGATGCACCCCCAGTCTTCATTCAGACACACATCTAGGAGAAGGAAACTCTGATGTAAAAACCTGTGGTCTACTGTATACTCTGTCCTGTGACAGTCATCTACACCAACAAAGATTAGTACTAATACAAAAAAGTGTGGATGGTTCTACACAAAGCCTTCACCACTATAAACAAATCATCTGTGTGGATTTCCGGGTAACTTGGTTGTTGTGGTGGAAACTCATATGTTGAAAATCGACGGAAGAGCCCATCATATATAAAATGGTTCCGCCTGTCGATTTTGACATATGAGGTTCCGCCACAAAAACTAAGTTGTTTGGAAATCTACACAGATGATTTTTTTATAGTGGTGAAGGCTTTGTGTAGAACCAACCACCCTTTTTTGTATTACTGCTAATCTTTGTCAGTACATCAGAATTTTTCTTCTCCTAGATGCGTGTCTTAACAAAGACTGGAGGATTATCTCTCCCAGTGAATTAATGTGCCCCTAGATACAAACCTGTAAATTTATATGACTCGGGGCGGTACATACAGCTCCTAGCCTGCCCAAATGGTCACCCATCTGGTACTGGCCAGGCTCAATGTTGCTTAACTTCAGTGATCTGGCAAGAACCGGTGTCAACGTGATTGTGTCTTATATATATATATATATATGGCTTTGGATTATTATGGACCATCTTCTTCCAATTACGGGATTTCCTTGGATTTTACTTGTACAAATGGAAATTCTTTTAACTTTCTTGAAGTTTTACATTTGGATTTTACCGTCACTGGATTTTTTATCTTCCACCAGACTATCCATTCATGTGTAATCACCTTTTTCTTCACCATATTCCCTCTGCTTCACTTTTTTTGTTTTCAAGTAAGATCTTTGACTTACTTGTTGTTTCATCAAATACTTCTGCATGCAAAATCCGATCCCGCATTTTGCTAATTCCTACCCTCTGATGAAAAGGAAAGTATTTCTTCAAAACTCCATGGATTAAGGACTATCCATTTATCTAGTGTTTCCTTTTCAAATTAAATATGTTTTTAACTCATTACAAAGTGTTTTTTTTAACATATTTTATTAACTGTTTGCTCATATATATATATATATATATATATATATATATATATATATATATATATATATATATATATATATATATATATATTTCAACTTTGGTATCTGGGAGTGAGTTTAATTCACTGGGTGAAATGCACCCTTAGTCTTCATTAATATACATCTAGGAGAAGGAAGACTCTGCAAAACATGAGGACTACTGTCTGCTCTGTCTGGTGGCAGCCATTGCACCGACTAAGATTAGCAGTTGCACCAAAAACTGTGAACGGTCCTACACAAAGCTTTCACCCCCAGAAACAAATCATCTATGTGGATTTCTAAAGAATTGACTCCGATACTCCCCAAAGGTTCGATTTCTATGTTCCTGATTCCTGATATTGATTAATCGTCCCAACACTAGTAATTTCATATTTTTTGCCGACAATATTTCGTTTTGAAAAAGTGTCATCTAAGAGGCATATATCGTTGTTTTATGTGTCATTTGTTAAAATCATGACGCGCCTATCTCTCAAATTTCGAAATAATATACGTACGCGTCTGCAACCTTATTTAATTTAATTATATCCATCCATGGTTGAATGATTTGGGACAATTATGAGAAGCTTAATAATTTGGTTGTAATGCTTCAAAGTATATGTATTTATCTGATTCTTATCTAAGAGAAAGAGACCAATATATATATATATATATATATATATATTTATATATATATATATACATATATATATATATATATATATATATATATATATATATATATATATATATATATATTTATTTATTTATTTATTTATTTATCTTTTTATTACCGTTTTATCTGTTTGGTTACATATGTTTCAGATGTTGGACCATGTTTACAATCCAACAGCCTCGTCAGACCTCACAGAAATAGTTGTTAGTATTTGGAAGAAGTTATTTTAGAGGAAATACGAGAAAAAAAACGGGGGTGGGCGTAAGTAAAAGGTTTTCCTTGTCAAACACATATGACACTTACACAAACACTTTCTCTCTCTCTCTCTCTCTCTCTCTTTCTCTCTCTCTCTCTCTCTCTCTCTCTCTCTCTCTCTCTCTCTCCTCTATTTCATATACCTGGCTAAACAACCAAAAGCAGTCAAAATTTTAAAACCTAAAAATTGAAATTCCTCCCCCCTCATCTCCTTACCCCCCCCCCCATTTTTTACCATCCTCTCTCCCCCTCCCCTCTCCCTATATCCATATATCTCCACCCACTCCTACCTGAATCTGCTACCTTCCCAAAGACACTACAATCTAATGTATTTTAACCTTCAAAACTTAAATATTGTCGATACCCGGCTCCCTCCCCCTTATTATTTCTTACCCCCCTTTTTTTCTCGTATTTCCTCTAAAACACTTCTTCCAAATACTAACAACCATTTCTGTAAGGTCTGATTAAAAAGGTATAGAAAACATTATGTTCCTGCTATAAAATATGAGGACACCACATCTGGAACATATGTAACCAAACAGATAAAACGGTAATAAAAAAAATAAAAACACATATTTGCTCTGCAGTAGTATTGAGCACTCTCTTCAAATTACCAGTTTTACTAATATATATATATATATATATATATATATATATATATATATATATACATATATATAATCAAGAAGTAAAAATGGAGTTTACAAGCCAAACGCTTCTATAAATATAGAGAATATAAATATTAATATTCATACAGTAATCCCAACCAAATTAAAAAGCTCGCTGCAACCAATATAGGAAATAGAGTAATCGTCGTGGATGAATATAATTTAAGACTATGAATTATATTTTATATGAATTTATTGTTCAACAGGATACTCAAATAAGAAATATTAAAATTTCCTTAATCCACGGAGTTTCAAAGAAATGCGTTCTTCTCATCACAGGAACTATATTAGCAAATGAATATAATAGCAAAGCTATGAATTTGCTGGTATTTGCATGATTTGAAATAGCATTATATGAAAACTGGTCTTAAATGAACAAAAAAGATTTTTTGTGCAAAGAGTGCATGAAATGGGGAAAAGAAATGAAAAAAAAAGTGCATTAAAAATTATAAATTAAAAATCCAGATGAAAGGATATGGAGTAAATAGTATTTTCAAGACGAAATAATCATAAGAGTCAATTTATGCCAGTACCAACAAATTCATATCTTTGCTATTATATTCATTTGTTAATATCTTTCCTCTGTTGAGAAGAACGCATTTCTTTGAAACTCCATGGATTAAGGAAATTTTAATATTTCTTATTTGAGCATCCTGTCGAACAATAAATTCATTTAAAGCATAATTTACAGTCTTAAATTATGTTCTTATATATATTTAGACAAATATTATTGAATAGCACGGAGTTATTCTGTTTTACAATTTTCTTTTTTACCTTCTCCAATCTCCGAATAGTCCTTTTTGCGTTCTTCTCGAAATTGTATATGTTGGATCCATAATCGCGAGCGCTTTCGACAGAAGTACTTCTATCATGCTCAGGCATATTGTAGAAATAAATGTAGAAATTCTTTTTTTAATTTACTTATATATATATATTTTCCTAGTCACCTATGCCCGAGGATAATAGAAGTACTTTTGTCGAAAGCGCTCGTGATTATGGATCCAACATATACAATTTCGAAAAGAACACAAAAAGGACTATTCGGAGATTGGAGAAGATAAAAATAATAATTCCGTGCTATTCAATAATATTTGTCTAAATGAGAAAATGCTGCCTAAATATACACAATATATCAATATATCAATATATATATATATATATATATATATATATATATATATATATATATATATATGCTGCTTCACGAACAATTTATACAAGATAGATTAGAAATAACATGAATATTGATATGTATGTGTAAAACTAACATAAATAACGTCACACAAATATATATATATATATATATATATATATATATATATACACACACACACACACACATATATATACACACATATATATACACACACACACACATATATATATATACGCACACACACACACACACACACACACACACACACACACACACACACACACACACACACACACACACACACATATATATATATTTATATATATATATATTACAAATAAATAGTTGAAAAAATAATAAAGTGCTCGAGCGTAGGCAATATAAATTATTTTATTTAAAAACTATACATTACAACAATGTCTGTTTGCTGTACCAGTGCTTTATTGTTTGCACATGACGTTTTGTGTGTTTGTGTGTCGGGGGTAGAAAACGTCTTATATTGTCAAACCGCATCTTCAGCAACTTTCAGTAGTCGGATATTTCGACTATGATATATGCTTTTAGCATATATCATAAAATAGCTGAAACAAAAAGTTTTCGGTTACTGAAAATTGCTAAAGATTCGATTTCTACCCTAGAAAACGGCAAATCTAGAGTGCTAAAACTCTGGTACATTATTTTTTTTGTAACAGAAATTATTTCGTATAGTTTTTTTTTTCAAAAACTTTGTGTAATGGTTGTTATAGCTGGCTAAATATCTTGCCATGCTAATATCAGTATAGTTTACAAAATATTTTGCTCTGATGCAAACATGGGCAATGAATGGAATTAAAGATATTTTGAAAAATATAAAGCAACAATTTTAAAAAAGAAAGGAAAAAGAAAGAAAGAAAGCGTCTACTCTATCAAATAAAAAATTAAATTTTTATTCATAAATGAAATGAATTGATGAAAATTCTGTTTGGTGTTCTGGTTTAAGTTGTTTTTGGTTCTGCTGTCGTGAAACACGAAGACATCATGCCGACAATACACACGTGAAAAAAAGTATTGTCCCATATCTTGTCTTACTTTTATTCAAAATGAGGAAATAACCAAAAACACGCACACCAGTTCAAATATCATCCCCTAAATCGTCTTGCTATTATTAAACACGAACAAATATGTAACATATGTGCAGACGACACACGAAAAAAAAATGTTATCCCAAATATTATCTTGAAATTATAAAACATGAGGACAACACAAAGCTATACATGCAGATGACAAACACAAAACTGCTATCCCAAATATTATCTTTCTATCATTAAAATGGGGACGTGTATATACATCCAGACAACACACACGCATTAAAAATATTATTTTGATGCTATTAAGCATAGAGACCACACCAATTAAAAATATTATCCCCAATATTATTTTTCTGTTATTAAACCAGAGGATATAAACATATACACAAATAAAATACATAAAAATGTTATCCCAAATGTTATACACCTGTTATTAGATCTGATGATATAACATATACATACAGATCACATTCATACATGCAAAAAATTATCACAAATATTATCTTGTTGTAATTAAATGCATACACAACATGCGCACACATAAAAAAAAGGTATAGAAAACATTATGTTCCAGCTATAAAATATGAGGACACCACACAGACACACATGAATGAATGTTATCCCAAATAATGTTACTAGTCATTGGACATTATACTGCAATATAAATGTTATCCCACATATTATATTGCTTCTTTTTTTTTTTTTTTTTTTTTTTTTTTTTTTTAAAGAATAAGCATATTGCTTAAAATACACATGCATCAAACATATTAGCATACATGAAAAGATGTTATCCCTCAAAAATTATCTTGACAATATATCACTGATACACAAATATTTACACTGGTGATGTAAATGTTATCCCAAATAATACCTTGCTTTTATTAAATAATATAAAGACGCCACTCACAGTTCACACACAATGTACAGGATGATTGAAAAGTAACTCCCTGTTATTAAGTGCTTGTAATATATTACTGAAATATAATTCTTACAAGAAATAAAAAGAAGTATATAGGCTTTATTTAGAATTCAATATAGGTGCCAGCATTCTTTGGCATTAACTTTTCAAGAACCCTGGTAACCGCATTAACTGATTTCACGAAGGTACTTCTCTTTACTTGTTACTAATGAGTCAACACTTATCAAAGATAAAAACCAATTTGAAGATTAGGGTTAACGAGATTGATGAATGATGATGAATGATGATGAATACTATGGGGAGATTTAAAATCTCCACATATCAGCAACTCAAATCAACAGCTGACCCAGAAAACAGAATTTTTTTTTTCCATTAGCAAAAATAAGGCTCATGGAATTTGAGTATTAAAGGAAAAAAGAAATGAAGGGTCAGCCTCACAACTCTCGCTCCACCCCTTCACTCCATTCAATTCTTGTAAGAATTATATTGCAGTAACAAATTTTAAGTATAGGGAGTTACTTTCTAGTTACCCTGTAGATGCGTGAATGTTATCCCAAATATTATCTTGCTGCGAGTAATTTTGAGGACGCCACAGACAACATCTGCATGCAACATAAATATGTAAATGTTATCCCAAATATTTTATTGCTGTTATAAAGCATAAATAAATTACTCAGACTACAATACATACATGTGAATATTATACTAAATATTGTCTCATTATAAAGCATTGCTACATCACACACACAAATCATTTTTTTTTTCAGAATACACCAACACACATGATTGGATGTTATCCCAAATACTATATTGTCCTTGTTATTATGCATAAAGACATCACACAAACTTCACAGCTTCAATATATATATATATATATATATATATATATATATATATATATATATATATATATAAGAATGGGGACATCACACAGATCTCACAGCTTCGATATATATATATATATATATATATATATATAGAGAGAGAGAGAGAGAGAGAGAGAGACATATATATATATATAGACATATATATATATATATATATAGACATATATATATATATATAGACATATATATATATACATATATGTCTATATACATATATATATATATATATATATATATATATATATATATAATTAAGAATGGGGACATCACACAGACTTCACAGCTTCGATATATATATATATATATATATATATATATATATATATATATATATATAAGAATGGGGACATCACACAGATCTCATAGCTTCGATATATATATATATATATATATATATATATATATATAGAGAGAGAGAGAGAGAGAGACATATATATATAGACATATATATATATAGACATATATATATATATACATATGTGTCTATATATATATATATACATATATATATAATTAAGAATGGGGACATCACACAGACTTCATAGCTTCGATATATATATATATATATATATATATATATATATATATATATATATATATATATATATAACTTGTATGTAATATACTGAGTTCGTGTAATTCAGTAAATTTTCATATACCAATGAGTTTTAAGCCAAAAAGAGTTGACTTAAGGAGTAAGCTACAAAATTATTATATTTCATAATTGAGCATTAATATACTGTGAAAGCAAAATCAAGACTTCAAAAAAGGTGTTGATGGCAACAAAAAGTGTATTTCATTTTACGTTACAATTGTTTCCATGTCCGGTCGACAATTTCTTAAATTTATCTTTATTAAAAATTAAATTAGTAATTTGGGGGCTGAAAATTAATTTAATTGATTTTGTCATCTGCCATCTTAAGTTGGTAGAATCCATACTGATTTACTTATTCACTTACTTTGCTCCTTGTTCTAAATGTCTTTACCCATAAATGCAGGAGTAGACATCTTCTCATCGGAGTGAAACACATTTGTAGCCATTGGGTGGTTTTGCTGTGAAAATAATAATTAGTGGATATGTAATGTTTTATTTAGATACTCAAGAATACAACACACGAATTATAAGACACAAGCAGCATAAGTGATTAATAACAGATGTGCGTTAAACCCATGGGTAAAAACCAATTTTTTAAGATTAAAAACATAATTTATATCCTTAATTTGTTAAATAAGCCATCGTAGCATGTCCTGGATCTGTCTGATTAAATTAATTATTAAATTATAGACGCCTTCTAGTAATCAATAAACCGAAAACATCAATGGCCTGAATTATCTCCTAGCTGTTATAGGAAATAAAATCGACCCAGTTTCCAACAGAATTAACTAGTAGCAATTAACAACATAATTGGATTATCTCCCTTCATTATTGTCTTTAGTAACCATATGAAAACATATTCAAGCAGAATGACAATGAATTTTAAAACATTAAACAATAATAAATAGACTAGAATATCTTACTCGAAATCTTGTACAAGGATTTATATATATAATACAACCTTTTTATTTATTCTCATATTCAATTAAACTTTAAACCTAAAATGGTCTTAAATCTAAGTACTAAAATAACGATAATCTGTAAACATTACTTGCCACTAATACGAAACTAAAATTAACCGTAACGTTATTGCAAGGTTGTTACGGCCATACTATAAATATAGAAATAAAAATTAAAAAATTATTTTTATAAAAAAATTAATTATTGGGAAATAAAGAAACAGCAAGATCTAATTTAGGAACTCAACGAATGGGATATATATAAAAACATTTTTTAAATGGCTTAGGGTTTTCTGTGAAAACTTCTAATGACTCTGTTCTTAAATAAGGATACGGAAATTAGGCGATATATTAATATTTAAATGGGCTTTTCCGTGGCTACCGCAAAGGTAAATGTTTCTGACATGGTTTTCCCGCTAAGGGAATTTTTCCTTTTTCTTTCTTTTTTCCTTCTCTTCAAAAATGCTCTATTGTCAAAGGTGTTTTTATTCATAAAGTTTGAAAAAATGCTGGTTTTTGAAAATTTTCAAACGATATAATGTTTGAAATTGTCGACTGGACATGTGTGTAATTAAGAATGGGGGCATCACACATATACAAACATGCATAGAACATGCATGTGTGAATGTTATCCCAAATATTATATTTCTATTATTATGAATGAGGAGGAATGAGAACATCACATAAACTACACCTTTACAAATACATGAAAAAGTTATCCCAGATAATAACTGTAATATTTAGAAATTATGGCAACGCATAGACATACATTAAGACAATACATATGAAAATGTTATCCCAATTATTACCTTGGTATTATTAAACATGGACACACTACACAGATATACATGTGTAAAATGTTATCCCAATTATTATCTTGTTGTTATTTAACATGAAGGTACCACACAGATATGCATGTGTAAAACAACTGTTACCCTAATTTTGATGTTATTAAACATGGGGACACCGCATATATATATATATATATATATATATATATATATATATATATATATATATATAATGTAATCCCACAATTACCTTGATTGACATCAAAGATATGTGCATATAATAGATAGCATTTGCGTGTGATTGTTATCCCAAATAATATCCTCCTGTTATTAGGCATGAATGCATCAAACATATACACAAGTATACAACATAGATATGCGAATATTATCCCCAAATTATCTTGCTGTTATTAAGCATGAGAGCATCACATATAGACGCATGATAAAATGTTATCCCAAAAAATATTATGTTTTTTTTTAATATATAGTAATAAGCGCGTATAAAGATAAGTAAACATTTACTGTGATATATTTGATTGTTATGCTTCCATTGTGTTCACATGCTGTATGTGATATACATTGATGTAATAAAAATTTCTCGAAGAATAACACGTTTTAAAAATACTTTGTTTTTCTGTGTTTTTCTTTCATTCCGTTGCGTTTTGAAAACAATGTTATTAACTAAAATGTTTCTGGAGAATTTTTCTTTATACGTATATATATATATATATATATATATATATATATATATATATATATATATATATATATATATATATATATACTAGCAGAAGTACCCGTCGTTGACTGGGTTCAAAAACAGCTTACAGAAAATGGACTGTGATTGATGAAAATATGATAGGTTATGAAAAGGACGGGGTTGTAAAGAGATAGGTTTTGATACTCAAAAATTTTACCCCAAGCAAAATATGATGAAAGTAAAGATAATTTTCGCGAAAATATATATATTTTTTTATATCAACGTTGTTTCCATTCGTAGCCAAGAGTGACCAACAAAATGATGTTTCCTTACAAAGAGAAAATGTTATATATATAATAATATAAATATACGAGAAATAAATGTTACCATAGTCCATAAAAGTTACTTTTATGGTAGGAAAGTTCATTGGTTTGTATTTTTAAGTAGTTTGTAAAAATGTGTTTTTTTTAATTCACGAACCGGTTTTTAAAAAATCAAAATGGCAGCGACTTTGAAATGGAGAGCCCCGTTTTCAATTTGAAGGAGGGACACCTGAGCATTCTGTGTTAACAATTTAATAGAATTCTGTCAACATAAAGGAATATTCATAAACATATTTTAATGTTTTCCGTTATTTTGTGCTTGAGGAATATTCGATTATGGCATGTGTAGTTTATATAAAAATGCATTTAAGTAGTTATTGCCTACAATTTTGTTTTAATTTCGGTTCGCTGAAATTATTTTAAGTAAAGAGCATTAAAAACTATTTCAAAACAAAAAAAAACATGAACTGAACTTTTATTGACTATGGTAACATTTATTTCTTGTATATTTATTTTTTCGGGCAGTCGTTTGTTGGCTTTTCTGCTAAACACTCTTACTAAATAATATCGACGAAATATCGAAAAACAAAGAAACAAAAACAGTTTTGAAAAATAATGAAGCTTTACTTACTTTAGTAAAATAATCCGAAACAGCAAAATGGAATATTAAAAAAGTAAACACGTAATTACTTTAGTTTTTTAAAGCAAAGAATCGATACAAATATGAAGAAGAAGAAAATGGCACCCTTTTCAAGCAGAACAGCTTCGTTTCAGTTTTACAGTATTGAACGGTGTAGTATTGCGCCGTCAGATTCAGAGTTGTACTATTGTAATGTAAAGAACACACAGAAAGGGTTGTAATCAACTGAATTCCTTCTAGTACACTGACAAAAAAAAAAAGCTTAAACAGATATATAAATAAAAATAAAAAGGTTAGGTAAATGTTTTTAAAAAGACATGTAATCGCGTGAGCAGGATTTTTTCCTTCTTTTGACACGATAACAAGTAACGTTCTTATTTTTTTTATTATTTATCTATTTTCGAAAGAGTGCCTCGTGCAAGTGGAGAAGGAAAAAAACAGTGTTATGCAAAATTTTGTCAAGAATTGTCTAAAGTTCCGACTTTTTTTTGGCTTTAACTTTAATAAGAATGTGAATTTATGAGGTGAATTTATTCGACACAATATGATTCAACTCAAAAATATAAATAAAACCTAACGTGAATTAAGATTAAAGTTAAGGTGTTATTGTGGACCATCACCCCTTATAAAAAACCTTGTTAAACTTTGTGAACTATTTACATTCTATGGGGGTCGGACGTGAACGAACACCCAATAATTTTATTATACCATATTTCTTCAAGCTGAAACATAATTATCAAAGTATACTTACGCAAATAGATATGAAAAGTCTTTGTTAAAGTTTGTGCTATATTTCCGTGGAGTACAGGCGCGAACGCAGACCCCACAATTTTATTATACCATCGCTATTTAAATTGAAACATACTTATCAAAGTATTCTTATATATATCTATATCAAAAACCCTTATAAACCTCTTTTTTTATTTTTTATTTCCATACTTTGAGGACTAGGCGCGAACGCAGACCCCACAATTTTTCTGAACCACCGATCTGCCAGATCAAACATACCCATTCCTGATCCTCAATACATCTTCTATCATTATATGTAATCAGTTTTTTAAAAATAATCAATCATATAGGAGCCTATTCGTGATCAGACACACACACACACACACACACACACACACACACACACACACACACACACATACGTTCAGCTTTATATTATAATATATATATATATATATATATATATATATAATTATTTTTATCTATACAAATACGAAGTAAAAAAAGAGAATTTAACAAGGTTATTGCTCACCGAAAAGAACAATATATGATTCTATATATTACTAGCGGGGGTACCAGGCGTCGCCCGGGTTTTTGGAGGTGTGTGTGGTGTTAAATAAAAAAGAGACCGGGGAGGGGGTAGGATCGAACCCGAAGCCCTGAGGCGAAGTTTGAAAATAAAATCGGCCAGCCAGAATGAGTTACTGAAAGATGTTTGAATTTATTTAAGTAAGAACCAAATTGACAGGTGCGCGCACGGAAGTCGTAGAGCAATAGCTATTCAGCAAAAGAGGTCAATGACCAGGTTTGTTTGTTATAAGCGAAGTAAAAAAACGAAAACAACGTTAAAACTTAAGCGTGGGGGCGTAATCAAAACATCGAAAAAAAAACACATGTTAAATGTAAAAATCGAAAAAACAAAAAAGAAATGGCTTAAATAAGCCTGTCTCGATATTAAAATTTAAAAAATCGGTGGGTACCCGGGTGTTTTGGGGTGTGTAGTCGGGGGTGGATAAGCGAAGTAAAAAAAAAAAAACAAAAAAAAAAAACAGAAAAACGAACGTTACCTGAAAATGGCTTAAATAACACTGGTTCAATATTTAAATTTAAAAAATCGAAAAAAAAAAAAAAGAAGAAGACATCTCACACTACGATTCGAACCCAAAACATTTAGATAATGAACCAACGAGCTAACCAACTGAGCTAACGCGACGTACATGAAATTTAGTCAGTTTTTCAACTATTTAAAGTAAATCAGGTCATTACGTCATCTGACGCATGCGTAGAACCGGTCGTCGTCACGAGAGGACCGTTTTTGTGACCCCCCCCCCGACGAAAATTGTCGATTGCGGGGTGAAAAAATTAACGTTTTTGGCCAATTTTACGATATTTTTCGAGCGAAGGATGGAGCTTCAATATGATACCAGGTTTGTGAATTTTTGTTCTGTCTGTCGAAAGTTTTTTAGCGGGCACACAAACACACATACATACATACATACATACATACGTACAAACATACATACATACATACATACGTACACACATTTTAACTTTTATATTTATAGATTAGGTAAATAAATAACCTGATTACAACAAAAACAAAGCTAGTATTTTGTTCAATTAATGACCCTTTTCGGGTAAACTAAACTTCCGATTACAATGAGATATGCTCTCAAAAATGTTTTGAGAACATGTCTTTTTAAAATATGTATATATATATATATATGCATATGTATATATACATATAAAAATATATACATATATATGTATATACATATATATATATGAATATATTTTATATGTATATATTTTATATGTATATATATATACATATTATTTTCATAAGTATGTATATATGTATATATGTATATATATGTATATATGTATGTATATATATTTATGTATATATATATGTTTATATGTATGTATGTATATATTTGTATGTATAAATGTATATATATATGTATATATATGTATGTACATATATGTGTGTATATATATATGTACATATATGTATATATATGTATATATTTATATATATATATATATATATATATATGATGATTACAACGTCTTGTCAGCCGAATGTCACTCCCTCAGACATTTAAAATCCATGGGCCCAAATGTCTGAGGGAGTATCTATACAAATATGATGTTACAGAGTCTTAGCTTTGTACGACAGCTAAGTCTCTCTCTCGGTTCAAAATGTTCAGATCCAGCAACAAGCAAGAGCAAGATAAATACGACAAATTAAACTGCTTAATGCCGGTACTGGTCTTCCGCTTTATGTTTTTTTAAATCAGAGATTTGCTTCTCCTAGAAAGGTTGCCTTCACCACGGCTTACGGGAGCCCTCTCTACCCCAATACACATATACACACACACAAATATACACGGTGCTAGTTGGTCGTTGACCCAGAAAAAGAGTTCATTCGCCCTTTCATTTATATATACATTCATATACATATATATATATGTATATATATATATATGTATGTACATATATGTGTATATATATATGTATATATGTATTCATATATATATACATTCATATATATATGTATATATATATATACATTTATATATATATATATAAATTCATATAAACATATATATATACAGTTATATATATGTATTCATATATATATGTATTCATATATATATATATATATATATATATATATATATATATATATACAGGGTGGGCCAAAATAAGGGTCCTATTTTTAAAAATTCATAACTTTTTTATTTATTGATTTTTTTTTTTTCAGAATAAGTAAAGGACCCCTTCCGAAGCAAGCATGAGCCGTATTAGCCCTAAGGAACGTACCCTCATAATAGAGTCGTACTTTAAATCCAATGAGTCGATTTCGGAGACTCAACTCATCTATCAGCGTCATTACAACACCAGAAACTCTCCTTCGGCAAAAGCAATCCGAGGAATTATTGCTCGTTTTAGGGACCAACAAGGAATATCCGACATGGCGAGAAGTGGTAGGCCTCGTACTGTACGAACAGCTCAAAATTTCGAGGAATTGGAGAGAAGTTTGGAGGAGGATGCATCCACATCCACAAGGAGGAGATCAAAAGAACTTGGCATTTCTCGAACCTCACTTCGGAGAATGCTAAGAGAAAGAGGATATTTTCCATATAAAGTGCAGCTAGTTCAAGAACTTCAACCTCGAGATAATGAAAAAAGACTTGAGTACGCTATGCGACTCCAGGATTTGGCCAATGATGATCCCGATTTTCTCAAAAAAACTAATAATGTCGGATGAAGCCCATTTTCATCTTGATGGGTTCATCAATAAACAAAATTGCCGAATATGGGGTACGGAGAACCCAAGGATAATTCAGCAGCACACATTACATCCACTCAAGTGCACGGTGTGGTGTGGCGTTACTGCTGAAGAGATAATTGGCCCCTATTTCTTTGAAGACGATGCCAGAAATCAGGTAACAGTAACGGGTGACCGCTACCGAGAAATGCTGCAAA
>NC_136487.1:117362682-117377682 GCF_053919585.1 Euprymna scolopes
GAAAAATCCAGGTTGTCCTCGATGGCCGTACATCTAAACAATATGATATAAATGTGGGAGTGCCTCAGGGGTCTATCCTTGGACTTCTATTATTCCTAATATTCATAAATGACCTCCCTGACAAAATTGTCTGTGAGATGGGTATATATGCTGATGACACCATGCTCTATAACAGACACAGCAGGAAAACAAATGAACACATATCCAAAGAAAGATGACCTCCAATCAGTAGTGGAATGGGGACAAAAATGGATGGTCATATTCAATGCTGCCAAGACTAAACTTGTTTCCTTCAATAACTACAAGAAACCTTCTCTACCACAAATAGCAATGGCCAACGACTCTTTATCTGAAAGCGCATCTTTTAAACTCCTCGGCCTAATGTTCACCGGAAACATGAGTTGGAACAATTACATTGAAAGCATTGCCAAGACCGCTGCGAAAAAAGAAGATTCTCTCTACCATGCTAGAAAGCTACTAACGCCTGAAAGTATCCTGTACCTCGATAAGGCCACCATTCGCCCATGTATGGAGTATTGTTGTCATGTTTGTGTAACGAAGCCAGGCGATACCGGATAACCTTGCTTCCTAGGTTGAGGGTGAGTGGGATGGAGCTGGGCGAGAGGTCTCAGTCCCATCTCGTGAGAAACCAACGAATTGTCATCGGGTGACAAGTAAATTATTTGGAGTTCAAAAGGGTCAGGAAAGATAAACCAGATGCCTGGTTAGCGAGGAAAACGCAAGGAGGTCTGGGAAGGGTCGACGAGTAAAGTCGACGATCCGAGTGTAAATGATAACATGATTCACTTAAACCAACAAGTTGGAGGTGATGAGAGAGAAAGAACAAACCCCGAAACAATTGAATTAGTCATTCTAATTTTAAGGGAACAAATTGGTTAAATGCCTAGACAGATAACTAATTCTCGGAATTGAATCGAGAGGGGGTCGGTTGGGAAGGAGAGAGAGAGAGAGAGAGAAAGAATTATGATTACCCGTCGAATAGAGAGATTGGGTCGACTACAGAAGGAAGGGGAGGATGACGTTTAATAAAACTACTGCGGAAATAGACGACAACAGAGAATCGGACAGTCTGTCGAACAGAGAAGTTGGGAAGCCACGCGTGCCGCCAGCCTCTTCTAATTGAGACGAAGAGAAATAACAAGACCGCCACTATGAGTTTTTGTTTAAATACACTGTGGGGGTTGCATTCCAAGCCTGACAAAAGTATAAGTGACGAGCCGAGACTTAATGTATACCGAATCACTAAATGAACAGCCTAAAACTATCCTCATCATTGTTGATTGTTTCCATTTATACTTGTGAAGACTGCCCTTCGATTTCAGCATAACCAAACTTGACTTTCCAGCCGTCGCAGACAGAGAGAGACGGCCACCGACGAGAAGACGATCACGACAGAAATTACCAAGAATTCCCGATTGGGCGTTACAACACTAGACGGCCAGATACCAATGTCCAATTCAGAGAGACTCAGTAGCAGAGGAAGAGAGACGGATGCTTGTGCGGGGTCCGAGGCTCGAAGGAGCGAAAATATAGCCAACCGTCCTTAGGGTTAGTGCGCGCCATTTTTCACCGTGCGCGCGCGACCCCTGCGAGGGAGAAAGGGTTATATTTGGACCAGTGCATCTGCTACTAGTCTCTCACTCCTAGACAAGGTTCAAAAGAGAGTTGCCAACCTAATAGGTCCTGAACTGTCATCCAAGCTTCGGCCTCTGTCCCATCGACACAATTTAGCATCCCTCTGCCTGTTCTAACGGCAAATGTTCTGACGAACTGCAAGCAATTGTACCCCCTCTACGTAAATACCCCAGTACAATCCCACCCCTTCACAGTAGAGATCCCTAGATGTAAGAGAGCCTTTACTCCAGTAGTTTCTTCCTCAGAACTGCTAGACTTTGGAACTCCCTGCCAGGTTCCTGCTTCCCCAACTGTACTGACATGCAGAAGTTCAAGTGTAACGTGGACCGACATCTTGCTGCCCAACTCCCCACATAGTACCCCTGTAGCCTGTGTCCCTAATAGTAGCCTCCTACATCAAAGTCGCAATGTGCCTTGTTTGGGGTGAAAATGTAATTAATCGAGCCAGAGATGTCTCGTGTCGCGGGGTTCGAATCGTTCGACTGGTAGTAATCGTGACACCCTGCACTGAAGAATCCCGAAAGGATGAAACACTAGTGTCTGTAGGTATTTAATTATTATAGTAAAAAAATAATTATGACAGCCCCTTTAAGAAATTCGTTTCTTATCGTTGAGCACTTTCCGTTGAATTAAAAAGTCGGTCAATTTAGCTCTTATGCGTAGATCATCGTATAACGATTTGATCACTGTCTGTCTGACGTAATGAACATTTGAATTAAAATGTTTAAAATTCAACGCTATTTCACACGGTTAATAGTAGCCGAATGGATACGGCCCCCGCTAATTGAGCCAGAGATGTCTCGTGTCGCGGGGTTCGAATCGTTCGACTGGTAGTAATCGTGACACCCTGCACTGAAGAATCCCGAAAGGATGAAACACTAGTGTCTGTAGGTATTTAATTATTATAGTAAAAAAATAATTATATATATATATATATATATATATATATGTATATGTATATATATATATATGCATATATATGTATATATATATATATGTATATATATATGTATATATATATATGTAAATATATATATATATATATATATATATATATATAGAGAGAGAGAGAGAGAGAGAAAGTGAGAGAGAGGTATATAGGTGCCTTAAACACTTCTGCCGAGGCTGAACATTTTAAATAAAGAAACAGAAAACATGAGTGGTGATTGAGTTATTTTTAAAATAAAAAAGGCAATGTCACAATGACCCAGACAAAATAAAGTTGAAGTGGTGCAACACTAAAAGCAGAAAAAAAGGGTCAGCTGAAATAGATTAGTAATGATCTTAAAATGAAATAATTTTTCTTTTTACCCCCATTCCCTCTGCTTCTCTATTTTTTACCAAGTAAGCTCTATTGCTTACTTGCAGTTACAGAAAATACTTTGCAAGCAAAATCCGATTCCGCATTTTGCTAATTCCTACTCTTTGATGAGAAGGAAAGTATTTCTTTTGAAACTCCACGGATTAAGGACAATCCACTTACTTTGTTTTTCCTTTCTGAAAATTAAATGTTTTTAATTCCTCTTAATGGGTTTTTAAATGCTTCATTAATCACACACACACACACACACACACACACACACACACACACACACACACACACACACACACACACACACATACACACACACACATATATATATATATTTATATATATATATATATATATATTTATATATATATATAAGCGAGATGAGACACTGATAGAATTCAGATGAAAATCCTGATAGATATTACTTGAAGTAATACATTCAAGGAGATCCTAGGCAAAAAGGAAAAGCTCAATATTTAAGAATAGAGCAATATATAAGTTTCGTGGTTTAATTTTAAATTCTGAAAAAACAACATATAGAGGCATATATTCGATTTAAGAATTTATTGCTTGACAAAGGAATATATAGAAAGGGTTATTTTAATTTCCTTAATCCATAGATTTTCAACAATGGCCTATATCATCAGAGGAAATGAAATGCAGTTAGCAAAATGTTCAGCTGCGAATGGACGCTATTTTGCTTTTCAGCACAATTATTGAACATATTTTTTCTCCATATAATTATTCACAACTACCCAAAAACTATTTTCATTGTACATATATTGTACCTAATATATAGTTGTAATTTCAAAAGTTAAAAAAAAAAGACTTAGAAATCGAAACCAAAACATTTAGTACTCCAACCGTGTCTCGTACTGATGTAGTTATCAAGAGATAGGTAAAAAAAGATTTAATATTAAACGACTTGAAGAAATGAATTGAATTTGGGATGCGCAGAAAGAAATAGAAATATGTCGGTAAGTTGAAATGAACAATTTGCATTTCAAATTGTCGATGTATATTTGCATGAGTCGACAGTCTCCCCATGACTATATCAATGGACTCTATGTAAATATTATATATAATTTTTTGCTCTCAATATATCTGTTCTACTTTACTTTTGTGCTGCAGTTATTTATTTGCATATGTTCAGTCGAGTTTCAACAGTTACTGAATTTTTTAGATTAGAATTACTGATTTGTTTTATTCAGATTATTCGGACTACTATTCTCATAGTGTTATTTTCATAACGTTCCGATCGATATTTTCGATCGATAAAACCTTCAATCTTCTTCATGTGTATCTTGTCGAACTTGGGAATCTTTCTAACGAACTCGGGAATCTTAAGTAGTTTGTAATTTTGAGTGTCGCCTGGACTGAGGATTGAACCTTCAATCTCCAGAAGAGTGTAACTGAATTCTTCTAAGTTCTTCTTTTTAGGGGCTCACTAATTATGAAGGCCTGGAGGCCACTTGAGGATAAGGATTATTGAGTGTACAGTAGTCAATAGGATAATGCCGTAGTAGTCGTTAGTAGTGGATATTTGGTAAATTGGATTACTTAAGGAGACGGTGTTATGTAATGGGTGGTATTAAGATAACGTATGTATTATTCTTTGGTGTTGACTGTTCGTATTAGGAAGAGTCTTAGAGTGATAGAGACAGTCTTAGGAGTGTTCACGTTGTTGAGTGTTCATGTCTTAGGATGTTCATGTTATTTGAGATAGCATATTAGAGACATAAACAGGGTATATATGAAGAGAGAACCAACGGCATGTAATACACAATAAGAGGAGATTTTATATATAGATAGATAGATAGACCGAGAGATAGTGCGTTTGACATTTACGTTGACAGTTGTACATTTTTATAAACACAAAGTTCATATTAATATTTATGAATATCTTGATAGATAGACCGAGAGATAGTGCGTTTGACATTCACGTTGACAGTTGTACATATAATATAAACACGTTACCTTTCTCGTTGTAATGATGAACACAGAAAGACGGCAGTTATAAAAACACTTGATGATACGTTTATTTCTTCTTCGACCGGTCGGACATGATTTTGTATTTCAGGGATTCAAAGTTGTTACATGGTTATTTCTAAAACCCTCTCACTTCTAGAGGGTGCCTTGACTCTAACGGAGAATCGGTCTGATCTCCTCTCCTCTGATCTGACTGATCTAACTCCTCCTAACTAACTTCGAACTTTCCTATATTGAGAAATGACATGTATGTCTGGTCAACGTGACCATAACTCACGTGTTATCAATGTGCGCGATTTGCACGTTTTAGAAACCATTTCTGACGACCAGGAAATTTCCCATTCTCTTTGTTGTTTTACAAAGGAATTTAACCTACTTCTTTAATTCTGTAACCCATATTTTATTATGCATTCTTTCTAAGAATGTAAATAGTTTCCAGCCAAATTTGTATTTATTAAATATTTTATCAGAATCAACAATTTACTGGACATTCCATTTATAATAACGTTCTGTGTTTATTTTAACTTATGATTGGAATTCTCAATTCAAAATCTAGCTTCGCAAGTTCGAATCCTTGACTATCCTATTTCATATTTACTCACTTATAAGAACAGGTAACATCGGTTCATCAAAAATTTGTTTTCGTTGGACTTGAAGACAACCAAATTGTAGTCAGCTGGAAAACAGGCAAACGGAAGAGAGTTCAACAGGCGTGCAGTTCTAGGAAAGAAGCTTTGTTCATGGGATCTACTTCATTCACTATGTCACGGGTCCTTGTGAATTACTTAGGAATTCTACCAAGTAATGGCTGATGGAACGAGAGCATGCTACACCCTTGCATTGAATAAAATTTTATGCGGATTTCCAAGTTCAAAATTTTGTGCGGATTTCCAAGTTAGACAGAGTTCAATGTTTGATAAAATACAACTAAAGAAGGTGAAAGATCACATCAATCGAAACGTTATGAAAATATCACTTAAGATGATGACAGTAGTTTAAATAAATGTCAGGTGTCAAAGATTAACAAAGAGATGGTTAAATCCACCCTTTATTAACTCAACAAAAGCAATGGAATGTAAAGAAAATAAAGCATATCGCTCTTTACTTTTTCCCTTTTAATTATTATTTAAATCCACTGAACTGAAACTCAAGGTCATCCATTGTTAATAATTGAAACACTTTTCGAGATCAAGGTTTCTCGATGGGAGTCAAGTGATAGTTTCCGGACACATTTGAAAAATGTAGAGCCATGAGAAACCATAGAAACTTCAGGAAACAAAAAAACGAATCTAAATAAATTATATCCTTGTCAATATAGGGACAAATAATCTAAAAAAAAATAAAGTTGCCCAAATAAAATGACAATATATCAGACTGATTCCTATTTGGGCCTGACTTTGAAAATCTGACTGACTTCTCTTTATCTTTATAGATATATAATCCTACACTTGGCAAAATAGCGTTGACACACGTTTTTCCGGAATATCGATTCAAAAGATTTCTACATGACTGAAGATGCTATATGCCAAATTTCAAGTCTGTAGATTAAAAATCCGTTGAGTAATAAGTTGAGAAGTGTCCACACACACACACACACACACACACACACACACACACACACACACACACACACACATTCTCACTTTTATAGATATATACATATTTTTCTATATATCTATAAAAGTGAAATTATCTGTCTGTGGGTGTGTTTGGGTGTGTACATTTCCCTACCAAACTACTCTGTCAATTTTCAGTCTACAGACTCGAGATTTCACATAAGAGGTACTGAGATTTGGTAAAATCTTTTTAATCGGTTTTCTGTCAGAAATTTGGCTGTCAAGGAGACAAAGTTCAACGATTTGACCTTTGAGAACTCTACCAAACTCCTCTGCCAATTTTGAGTCTAAACACTTGAAATTTTAGATGTAGGACCTGGATCAAACTTTTTAACTTGATTTGAGCCCAAAACATTGAATGTTAAAGGTCAATATTGGGGGCAAAATTTTAGAAAATTTGACTTCTGCCGTCTCTACCAAATTACTCAGCCAAGTAAACATTTGAAATTTTACATAAAGTGTATCCAGACATAGGGCAAGCTTTTTAATGGGTTTTGGCCGAAAATTTGGCTGCCAAAGGGTCAAAGTTCAAAAGATTTGACCTTGCGGTCTCTAGCAAACTATTCAGCCAATTTTGTGTCTAAACATTTGAAATTTTACATAAAGGGTATTCAGACATGCAGTAAGCTTTTAAATGAGTTTTTGGGCGAAAATTTGGCTGCCAAGAAGTCAAAATTGAAAGAGTTGACGTTTGCAGACTCTACGAAACTCCTCTGCCAATTTTGGGTCTAAACACTTGAAATTTTAGATGTCGGTTACCTGGACATGAGTCAAACTTTTAATATATATATAAATATGCACATAAAGTTATGAAAAGTACATAGTCTTGAGGCTATTAAAAATGGTGGCAGATCAAACAGAGTGCTCCAGGTTTGAACAGAGCTCTATCATCAGAATTCTGTGGGACGAAATATGCACGCCATGTGAAATTTTCAGAGGTTAATGCTGCTGATTGGTTTCAACACTAAGAAAAAAATATATAATACGGCAATGGTAAAGACAGAAGCTTTATTATTTTTGATATTCATAAACGATCTCCCTGATAAGATGGGCATACTTGCTGATGACAGCACACTCTATAACAAACATGAAGGAAAAACGAATGTGCACATATCCAAGGCAATAGCAGAAACCCTAGAACTTTCAGTCTGTAGCGGAATGGAGCCATAGCATGGATGATAACATTCGATGCTGCTAAGACTAAACTTATTTCCTTTAACAACTACAAAAAAACTTTCTCAACCACCGATTGCCATGACAAATAACACTATACCTGAGAGCTCATCATTCGGCATAACAATCAGAGGCAACATGAATTGGAAAAAATATATTGAGGACACTGCTAAGGCTGCTGCAAAGAAGGTGAGCTTCCCCTACCGTGCTAAAAAATTATGCATATCAGAGAGTAACCTGTATATTTACAAAGTCACCATTCGCTCAGGCATGAAATATTGTTGCCACATCTGGGCTGATAAATCCATAGACAGGATCCAAAATGGAGTTTCAAATCTTATAGATTCCGCACTGCCTGTCAAGCTTCAGCCTCTGTTCTCATTATTTTCCATCTATGAAGTAAAAACTCCGTGAAAATCTCAGCCTAACGATTTCTATAGAGAACGGATATACAACAGCTTAGTTTCCAGTTAGAAAAGATATTTTATCAAGACCAAAGTGATGATCAGTTGTTTTGGTGATGGAAAGCCCTCAGAAAGAGGAACGTTCCCTTGCCCAGTTTGTGGAAAAGAAGACCGAGTGCAATTTTTGTGGTACTTCTCAGCATTGGGTACACGTTTCTGTCCGGTGGAATCCCGAGTAAGTTGAGAGATGATGACAAGTTTGTGTGCTAGTAGCTGTTGATTAAGATAATCGAAACGGATATGGGGAAAGTGTGTCAAATTCGAAAATTGATAGGAGCAGAGTTTGTTGGGTGAAAGGAAGCAAGTTTATGAATAAGTGAAAAAAAATGCATTAAGAATCGAAAACCTTCAAACCTGCTTTTTCATTCTTTCATCGTCGTCGTCGTTGTCCTTCTCTTTCCTCCTCACCATCCTCATCATCATAATAATCGATTTTATTTTATTTTGTTTATTTATTTATTTTTTAATTGTTTTCGTTTGAAGATTATAACGCTGGGTATGAAACAGCCAAACCAGCTGCCAACATTGTCCTGTTTTCTTGAAACCAACCGAGAGCTCTTTTTTTTCTCTCTCTCTTTTTAGTATCCTCTGTAGAGGTGGAATCGAACCCAAGATGCCCAGTTACAAGACCGGTTGCATGAGAGGCGAGTGCGGGCTATTTAAACAAGACATTCACGACAACAGGTGTGCTTTCAAATATACGTCGTCTTGCCGCTGATATAGAAACTTGCAACAAACAATGTTGGAATATGGATGAACAAACACAACAGACATTACTTCGACAGATCTTCGAGCTACAGCAAGAGAATATAACCCGTGAAGAGATAGAGGACAGTCCAGCAAGCCACTTACAAGGAGACCCGATAGACCTACACTTAAACTGAACTCAAGATTGTAGACCTACAAAAGATCAATGCCGCTACCCTACGAGAAACCCATCATACACCATCTCCTTTCAACCAGGCATCACTGGGGCCTGCGAAAACTAGAAAAACCGTCTTGGAGCATGGAATGGCTATCATAGCCTAACCCTCTCCCAATCGGCAAGAGATGCAACTACCTTCTACACGGAATACGGTAGATACCGTTATCTTCGGTCACCACAAGGATTCCAAGCATCAGGAGACACATACATGCAGGTTCGATAATATCACTGTAGATATTAAACAAGATGTATAGATGACATGATACTATGGGATGACTCTATTGAAACATCATTTTGGCATACTGTGGAGTACATAAATAACTGCAACAAAAATCGCATCGTATTCAACCCCCAGAAATTTCACTTCACAGAAAAAGAGGGAGAATTTGCCGGGTTCTTGATAATGGGAGACGAGATTTAACCCACCAAAAAAATGACTGAAGCAATACGGAATTTTCCGACAGCAGAAAATATAACTGGCATAAGATCCTGGTTTGGAATCTTCTGGAAACTGCTGAAGACAAAAAATCGAAAATTCTACTGGGACAGCACACTCAATCGAATCTTCAGAGAGTTGAAAAGAAGGATCACAGAAGAGATTGAGAATTGTGTAAGATCCTTCGAAGTGAACGGACCAACTTGTTTGTCGACGGACAGACTTGGGATATTTTCTTTTCCAGAAGCACTGCAACTGTGCCACCAAAGCAGGACTGAAGTGTGGTGAGGACTACTGGAGATTAATCCTGGCCAGCTCCCGATTTACTAGTGATTCAGAGTCCCGATACACACCAGTTTAGGAGAGGCATTGGTATTAGTCTACGGACTGGAAGCATGCCGCCTGTTCGTTTTGGAATGCCCAGAGTGGTTAGTCGCTGTGGACCATAAGCCCTTGGTGAAGATCTTCTCGGACAAAGCTCTGGAGGACATAAAGAACCCAAGACTGTTTCAACTTCAAAGAACGGTCCTTGATGTACAAATTTCAAATAAAGCATCTCTCTGGCAAACTTAATGAGGCACCAAACTGTACATCGAGATGCTCAGTAACGTTTAATTGCGGATTGAATATGGGACATAGTTATGCGGACATAGGTGTGGAGAATGGTTCCATAAAATTTCCTTTTTACATTTTTATGTAAGCATAACTTTTAGAAGAGAAAAATATGAAAGAAAATGAAACAGTGAAGCTAATTACTAAAAAAATACTTACTAAAAAGTTGTTAAAAAATTACTTAGAAAGCTAATTACTAAAAAAATTACTTAAAAAACATTACTTCCTAAAAAAAAAAGAAATTACTAAAAAATACTTACTAAAAAAATACTTACTAAAAAAATTACTTACTAAAAAAAATTACTTACTAATAAAATTATTTACTAAAAAAATTATTTACTAAAAAATACTTACTAAAAAATTATTAAAAAATTACTTAGGAAGCTAAAAAAATTACTTAGAAAGCTAAAAAAAATAGTTAAAAAATATTACTTCCTAAAATAATTACTAAAAAAATACTAAAAAATACTTACTAAAAAAATTACTTACTAAAAAAAATTACTTACTAAAAAAATATTTACTAAAAAATTACTTACTAAAAAAATTACTTACTAAAAAAAATTACTTATTAAAAAAATTAAAGAAAGCTAATTACTAAAAAAAAAGAAACGATTCACTAACCGAGTATAGGAAGAAAATAGCAGCTTAAATATGTTAGTAATCAATTTCGATTTTTATAGTCTTGTTAGGCATACCACAAACTTCATCATTTAATCTATTAGCCAAAATATCCGTTAGCCAAAACATCCACTATCCAAAACGCTTGCCTGCCAGTTCACATCATGCTTATTTTCATAATATTGAAATAAATGCTGTTTTAATTATGAATATAATTACTAAGAAATAATAATAATACAAAAAAAAAACGTCTGGAAGTTTCTTTATTATTCATTATTATTCATTGTTAATCGATGTTCTCGATTCGCTGCCATTTTTTTTTAAATGACTATTTTTTCAATTAACTTTCGGCACACAAAGAAAATTGCTTTGTCTTTTTTTATGAGAAAAATGCCCAAGAGATAATATTATACATTTTTCAAATAACGCAGCTCTCTGTTTGTTTGTTTTCATATCTACTAAATACGAAAAATGTAAATTAAAAAAAAATATATATATATGAGATGCTGCAATCATTTTATAAGAAAGAAAAGGAGGTAATAAAA
The DNA here is from genome assembly GCF_053919585.1 of Euprymna scolopes. Taxonomy (NCBI): domain Eukaryota; kingdom Metazoa; phylum Mollusca; class Cephalopoda; order Sepiida; family Sepiolidae; genus Euprymna; species Euprymna scolopes. The sequence goes on from NC_136487.1 coordinate 117,374,029, forward strand.
AAAAAACTTATATGAAAGAATAACAAATGCTTAGTTACTTTTTTTTATATAAAACTAGCAGGGCTACCCGGCACTGCCTGGGACAAAAGTGTAACATAACTTTTATCCTTCTCTCTCCCCTCCACTCTTCCCATACATCCTCTTTCTTCCCCGTCCAACCAATTCCTCTCTCTGAACGCACACACACATACATACACACACAGAGCTAATAATAACCCTGTGAAAAAATGGACTCACTTCCGTTTAGTTATTGACTGGTAGACAGACTATATAGTAACATTAAAAGCATCTCCCTGACAATTAACGAGGTTGAGAAAAAAAACACAATATACCCATAACTTGTTTATTGAAATACACACATTTTTTAAACATTTAATGATATAAATAGGCATTTAACAACCAAATAATGAGCAGTTTTTTTAATTTTATTTGAGATATTATACATCAGGGATTACACTTATTAAAAAAAAAATGCAATATTTGTGGGTATTTGTTGTGTATTTTTAAAGTTTTAGCTGGACATATAAACAAAGATTTGCTCTTTGTCTAATATATAAAAGGCAAAATGTGTGTGTGTGTGTGTGTGTGTGTGTGTGTGTGTGTGTGTGTGCCCAAAATTTTCTCAGCCACATCAGATTCGGTTGAGATAGGTACCACTTGAAAGAGCAATGTCTTGCTCGAATAATATGTGTGAATTAAAAAAAAAAGCGCTTAATTATTTTGTATAGAAATAAGCGTTTAAAACAAGGGAGATATCTTCGACAAGTACCCATGCACATCAGGCATTCTTTCTTGAAAAAAACAACAACAACAAAAAGAAAAACAAAAAAAAAAACGATGTCATTTCGCTGATAGCGTCGTGGGGCAGTGGATAACAAGGTCACGTCATAATCTTCAGTGTTCACGTTTGAGCCTACGTAACGATGCTCTTTTATTTTATTTTTTTCGTAACAATGGTCGTTTTCCTTCATTTAAACAGGGTTATTTCGAGGCTTACATAATGTGATTTTTTTTCCTTTTATTTTGCTTAAAACAAATTCACTTTGTTTTCGATGCAACACGCTGTAACGAGAAATCTTTCTGCACTTAAACTGGTTTTCACGTACTTCTTTATTTTCCTGTTTTTATCCGTTCTTTTATTTTTCGATGGGGTTAACAGCTGTGTCCAAACACGACCTCATCTACACCCGCGTATCCATGATCTTTTTTGCGCTCTTTTTATACACCTGGGAGTTGCTACTACACCACCTTTCAACACCCGTGCAACACCGGGTACTCCTGCTAGTATAATAGAAAGTATAAAGTAAGTAGCTGGTTAACCCACTTACACTAGGCAATATATATACATACATATATATATATATATATATGTATATATATATATATATATATATATATATATATATATATATATATATATATATATATATATATATATATACTGCGTATAAAAATTATTAATGAGTTTACATTTTTAAGCTTTAAGGAACGAGTGAATAAAAATCCATATGAAACTTTAAGAAAGTGCTTACAATACTATTCAAAAATAAAAATATTTAAGGCAGTATTAGCGAAAATATGACAGAAGATAGGAATATCTGTTGATTTCAGTGTGTCAAGTTATTAACGAGGTTGAGAAAAAAACACAATGTTTGTTTCCATAACTTGTTTATTGAAATAATTTTTAAACATTAAATGAACTAGGAAAAATCCTACATAGCAATTTCTATGTTGACATAATTAGTAGGGGACAAGCGGTTCTATTTTATGGATGACTTGAAAAAGACGTTGGTCTACAGAATTAGCCCAATTTGTGATTTCATCAACAGTTATTCCTCGCAATACCTCTTGGGGAGCATCCCACAACTCATCTTTGCTCTTAAATTGGTGTCCACTTGCATAGAGGCGTCGCTTCATGATACTCCAAAGGTTCTCAATTGGGTTCAAATCGGGTGAATTCGCAGACCACTCCATCTTCCGTAGCTCAGAGAACCCCAGTTGTGGCAAATACTCTTTGCTTTTGTTTGCTGCATGCGAGGGAGCATTATCCACCATAAAAATAATGGTTCTTCTGAACGCCAACTTTTGCTTCTTCCGCCATGGTTTAAAGTGCTCCTTCAGAAAAAACTATGTAAGCATTTGACATCATTTTTACGCCTTCTGGGACCACCTAAAGTACCTCCGATAATCCTAGACCAAATCATTATCCCACCACCACCTTGTTGGCACCTTAAACGCTGATGACGATGTCGTCCATCTAGGACCCATCCTTTGCTCCATCCATCTGGGCTATCAAGAGTGACACGCACTTCATCCGTGAACAAAACTTTGAAAAAATCCGTTTTCATGTTGTTCTCTGCTCATTTCAGTCGGTTTTGTATGTGATGTTGCTTTAATGGAGGCTTTGTCACAGACTTAACAGACTTTGCTACTTCTTTCAGAAGGCGACATTGAGTACTTTTTGAGACATTCTTCAATCCGACTTGGTCAAAGACTTCTCGACTTGTCTGCCAAGGGTTCTTAACAACTTCACGTTTAATTTGGAGTAGAGAACGATGTGAAACAACTCTTGGTTTACCTTTATCAGCTCTCTTACGTACCTTTGTAGGGTCCTTGACAAAGTTCTTCACAGTTTAAAGGTACCTTCCTATCATTTTCTATATTTCGAGGGTAGTTTTACCTTTTGCGAGCTGTTCTGTAATAGTACTCTTTTCAGAACTATTCAAACTACCTTTACGACCCATTATATTGACAAAACAAACTGCCTTGTTAATAATTTGACACACCTCAAATACCGTGGATTCAGCAATTACGATGGAAAGTTGCGTGGAACAGTACGAAAATTTCACAGTACGCACAGCTCAGCATTGCCAATGTTTCCCTAGCTTTTAATACGAAACTACCGGTAAGTTTCTGAAACTGGTAAAAAAATGTTATCTCATTAATAATTTGACACGCATATATATATCCACATTAATTTGACACGCATATATATATATATATATATATATATATATATATATATATATATATATATATATATACAGTGATGATCATATTTATTGGCACGGTAAAATAAAAGTTAAATTTTGTCTAATAAATTCTAAAAAAGGGATTAAATTAAAGAAAATAACAAAGTATATTATGTATTTTTAACTGGCCTTTCCGATGCAGCAATCGGATTTTAGAAAAAATAAATAACAAAGGAACAACAAACATAATTGCAAAAAACCCTTGTTCAAAATTATTGGCACGGCTTTGTTTTTCTTTTAGTATCAGTATAATATCAATCAATTTCCGGTTTACGTGCTTTCTGAACTTTTTTATAGCCATATTATGCTTGTTTAACGCTAATTCAGTGAATAATTTTTTGCAGATAACTTTTAGATAGCGATTTATTTAAACTATTATAAGTGACTAAATTATAATTTTCAATCGCCATGGTTAAAACTAAGGAACACAGCGAAGACGTCAGGAAGCTTGTTGTAGCATGCCATACCAATGGGGAGGGCTATAATAAGATTTCAAAGAAGCTAAACCTTCCCAAATCCACTGTTAGAGCCATAATAAACAAGTTCAAATCGCAAGGCCACGTTATGAGTTTAGAGGGTAGAGAGAGAAAAAGGATTCTTTCCCCAAGAGATGAACGGAAAA
>NC_136487.1:117382682-117450182 GCF_053919585.1 Euprymna scolopes
GGTCCCTGACACAGTGGATAGAAGTATTAAGTCTCTACGGTTCCAGGTGAGAATTGTGTGGAGATAGCGATTTCAATCCTACCCAAAGCAGACCAGTTGGCCAAAACGTGGTGAGACAACAACAACTATGGAAGGCAGTAATTGCTGGGTACAGTAACAAAACTCAGCATTCCTATCCTGTTAATCACTTGAAGAAGGCCAGAAGATGCGTTGGCCGAAACGTGGTGAAACAACAACAGCAACAACTGTGAAAATGAGGATGACAGTCCGCAAATAAATAAAAGTAAAAACTCAATTTTTTTTTGGAGGGTGTCGATAATTTAACAAAGGTTGTTAATCTACAAATGTGCAAAAAAAAAAAAAAAATCATTCACGTTAGTCTTGTTTTTCTTTTTTTTTTTTTTTTTTTAAAGGTAAATAAAATAATGGTAGATAAACCACAAATTAACCAAAACGAAATTGCTTGAGTCAAGAAATTTTGGTACTTATTCATATTAACGCGGAATTTTCCGGGCAGTTATATAAAAAGAAGTTTCATGATTTTTTTTTCTTTTTTATGCAAACGCTGGCCAATATTTTGAATAAAAAAACATTATTTCTATTATTACGAAGATAATTCAATGAAAAATTAATTGAAAAAAAAATGAAGACAGTAATCTTTTGTTGCTACGAAAAAAATACGATGAATAATTATTGGATAATTTTTCTGCAAGAAAATTGCAAATTAAAATTTAAAAAAAAAACACTCATTGCAAGGTAAGTTTCATGAATAAATATTTATTTTTGAATAATAAACAAATTTTTATTCAATTTGTATATAATCTAAATATAGATAAATATTTAATCAATATATATATAATCTAAATATAATCTAAATATAGATAAATATTTAGTTTTATTTATTTTTTTTTCTAATAAATTAATGCTAGCAATAAAATGTTTTCTTAAATGATGCTGCGATTTCATTGGCTCAGTGTTTTGACACCTTTTAGCATTTTTGCCCGGAAAATTTCAACGTTAGCATGTGAATGTAGAGAATTCAAATTTGTTTGAAAATTAAAATAAAATGAATAATTACAATCGTGAAATAAAACATTTGTAAGGATTTTGAATCAAAATATAAAAAAAATACAAAGCAGTTAGAGTTTAAAATAACAGAACTTTGCAGAAAATCATAAACTGTAACATCAGTCGTTTGGTTGGCAGCTTGTCTATGTATGATGAAAAATAGGCGATAACTCTCCTGAAATTATATATTATCATTCATATCAGTCAGCTTTCAGCAAGTAAAAATGCTCCATTTAACCCCCACTCTGATATACTTGGAGAAAAACTAACTTCATTAATAACCTTGCTTATTAAATTGCTTTGCCTGAATAGCATAGAGAGATATGTGTAAAACGGGAAATTTTGTTGGTATAGTTACATTGAAAGAATGAATGAAAATGTTTGAGTTATTAGATGTAGACCAGTTGACATAGCAGGATCAGTTGGCAAGGAAAGGCCCAGGAAAACATGGGATTAGGAATGTACTTAAGAGAAAGAGTGGTAAATAAAGACCTGGTCAGAAATAATTTCGTTTAGAAGTTAATTGATAAAACGTATATCAGCATGTATTAATAAAACAGACGTTAAATCAAACATGATGCCAATGAAAATGCTCTATTTAGCCCCCCCTCTTTACTTTATTGAGAAAACTAATTTTATTAATACTCTTTTGTATAATCTCTGAAGTATTTGAATATCTTTGCTTATTAAACTACTGTTTGATTGTTCCTAAACCTATTTTTGTTTGGGAAAGTAAATACAGTGTGTGACACAAGATAAGAGCCTTTTTAGGGAGAGCTCTTGAGTTACCCACATTTGACAGAATTCTACTCTTATTTCATTGTTTTCAAGGGGGCGAGGTAGACAAGTAAAACCAACTCGGTTCAGTTTTCGTCTCAATATGCCAGTGCACATCAGCTCGACTCAGGTTGACAGATGTTTATAAAATCTCAATATGGTCAAAGCAATAGGGATAGATATATGCAAAAGGTAAAACTTACTTCACCGACACCAGGATTTGCAAAACAAAATAGCAATGTCTCAGTCTCTTGATCCTTCATATGTCTGTGATGTTATAAAAAAAACAACAACAAAAAGAAAAAACAAAACACAAAAAAAAAACAACAAAAAAAAAACAACACGGATCATTTGGAACATGTTTCCTGGCTACCAGACTTCAGCTATGTCAAGAAGACTCTATTCAAGATTAAAAGGGCGGCCATCAAAGAAATGGGTTGATAAAATAAGGATTATGACTGGCTTTTTGTTTTCAATCATGTGGTGAAGCTTTCTGGAATATCCACATAGGTAAGTAAGCAAATAAGGTAGTGATCTGTATTATTAGAGTGAGGCAAATGTTTGTGTGCCTTGTTAATGATATATATATGTATTAATAATATATATATATATATATATATATATATATATGCATACATATATATACATATTTATATATATATATATACATATTTATATATATATATGTGTATGCATAAATATATACTTTTTATTTGTTTTTACATAAACATGCTCATGAATGTCTAGTAACATATTAGTGCTTACGTAAAACAAATAGAAAGTATATCTTGCTCTACTTCTGTATTGAGCACTCTTGTATTAACGTCGTTAAAACTTCATTGGTTGCTTTACCTCTGGAAAATATTAACCTTAAATTATGTATTATGTATACCTCTAGAAAATATTAACCTTATATATATATATATATATATATATATATATAAGGTTAATATTTTCTAGAGGTATACATAATACATAATTCAAGGTTAATAATTATTCCTTCGAATTCAACAATGGTAACTACATTCAAACACTAGGTACAGCAATGGGAACGAAAATGGCACCGACCTACGCAACCCTTACATTAGCCTACCTAAAAGAAACCTTATGTGAAAAGATAGAACAAAAATTTGGCCACAGAACTAAAAAACTGTTTATAGAATCCTGGAAAAGGTACCTTGATGATTGCTTCATCCTGTGGAAACCCCCATGGGGAGACATCACAGACTTACACACCATACTCCAGAACCTACACGCAAAAATTAAATTCACCATAGAACAAAGCTCTATAGAATTATCTTTCCTAGATATACTGATAAAGATTAAAGACAATAACATTATCACAGACATTTACCGCAAACCTACAGACACCCAACAATACCTACACTTTAAAAGTCACCACCCTAAAAGCTGCATAAAAGCCATTCCCTACACCTTAGCACGTAGAATCTGCACCAATAATCACGGACAAAAACCTTCGGAGAATCCATAAAAATATTTTAAAATAAAAACATGATAAATTTGAACGCTACTAACTGAATTTCTTTCAATACAGTTTGCAATTTGGAGACGGAATTGTTTTTGTTGAGATAAGTGATTTCAATCATGCTTTTTATTTTAGATTTAAAATATTAACAACTCCATTTTATTTCAGTATTTAATTTGTGTATTTCTGTTTTATTAAATGCTAGCTTTTTTCTAGTCCAATACCGGCTTCCATCTTATCTCGAAATTACTTATAACGGCACCAACTTACTTTCGGAAGAACCCCCCCCCCATCAGCCTTTTCTTTTATATCGTAAGCTTCTTAAAACGTTACTAGCTTAAGGTCAGAATAAAATCACGATTTTCTTTTAACGGCTGATTTAAAAAAAAAATGTTTTGAACGCTACTAACTGAATTTCTTTCAATACAGTTTGCAATTTGGAGACGGAATTGTTTTTGTTGAGATAAGTGATTTCAATCATGCTTTTTATTTTAGATTTAAAATATTAACAACTCCATTTTATTTCAGTATTTAATTTGTGTATTTCTGTTTTATTAAATGCTAGCTTTTTTCTAGTCCAATACCGGCTTCCATCTTATCTCGAAATTACTTATAACGGCACCAACTTACTTTCGGAAGAACCCCCCCCCATCAGCCTTTTCTTTTATATCGTAAGCTTCTTAAAACGTTACTAGCTTAAGTTCAGAATAAAATCACGATTTTCTTTTAACAGCTGATTTCAAAAAAAAATGTTTTGAACGCTACTAACTGAATTTCTTTCAATACAGTTTGCAATTTGGAGACGGAATTGTTTTTGTTGAGATAAGTGATTTCAATCATGCTTTTTATTTTAGATTTAAAATATTAACAACTCCATTTTATTTCAGTATTTAATTTGTGTATTTCTGTTTTATTAAATGCTAGCTTTTTTCTAGTCCAATACCGGCTTCCATCTTATCTCGAAATTACTTATAACGGCACCAACTTACTTTCGGAAGAACCCCCCCCCCCCATCAGCCTTTTCTTTTATATCGTAAGCTTCTTAAAACGTTACTAGCTTAAGTTCAGAATAAAATCACGATTTTCTTTTAACGGCTGATTTAAAAAAAAAATGTTTTGAACGCTACTAACTGAATTTCTTTCAATACAGTTTGCAATTTGGAGACGGAATTGTTTTTGTTGAGATAAGTGATTTCAATCATGCTTTTTATTTTAGATTTAAAATATTAACAACTCCATTTTATTTCAGTATTTAATTTGTGTATTTCTGTTTTATTAAATGCTAGCTTTTTTTTTTTTTTTTTTTTTCCTCGTACATATGTTTATTTATCTAGTTTTTTTTTTTTTTTTTTTTTTTTTTAATGGAGAGTAGAAAACGCATTGTGGATGCGTTATCGGCAGCTCCTGTTACTCTCGCTTCTTCTTATTTGTCCCTCAGTCCTCATTTTTTTAAATGAGTGATTTTTCGGACAAAGGGAGAAGAAAAAGCTGTTTTCTAGGTTGGCAGTATTTTTGCGAACAGTTGGCTGAGATGGCGGAAATTTTCTGTTTCTATGTCTATCGTTGTAGCCATGTCACTAGTAAGGGTGCTGGAGGTAAACGTTTTGTCTGGGCTGACGTTATCCGCCTGATAGTCAGGGACCCGAACCTTGGATTAACCACTAAGGAGGCTGTCCTATCAGCAGGTGCAAAGTACTGGGGCTGCTGTATTGCCATTTGGTGAATGGATTCTGGACCATGCAGTAGCTTCTGGTGGGGCCTCTCGATGCCATACTAGTGGGTAATTGTTACGGCTTTACCTTATCATTAGCTACAAATAAAAAAAAAAAATTCTTTGTTTCTTTTTCTCTCTTAATTTCCCCTCTCTGTCCTGCTCTAAGTAAATCTGTCGACCTAGTCCACAAATTCCAAAATTTCATCATGACAAGTTTCAAGAAAAAATACACGATTAAACCCGGTTCTCCAACTTCCAACGTAGACCCCTACTACCATGTCTCCTTCTCCAACATCAGGGGTCTTCGTTCTAACCTTCCAGAGGTTGAAACCCAATTACAGGAGACTAAACCAGACCTTTTATTTTTAAGTGAAACTGGCATTGGACAGGCTATTTCCCTAGATGAGTTTGCAATTTCAGGATACTCTAACTTAACTTCTAAATCTGACCCCCAAGATCGCCATGGGCATGGAATATGTGCCTATATTAAAGATAGCTTTCCATGTGGGAGGGACATCTCCAGAGAAGATCCTAACTTACCCTATATGTGCTTCCGGGTTGCTTTAGCTCACACTACTGCATTTATATTTACTCTCTATCGCCCCCACAACAGCGGAGTTACTATCTTTCAAAGCATATCTGAGAAAATTGACCAAGTCCTTTCTACTTATCCTTCAGCTAACATTCACGTATGTGGAGACTTCAATGTTCACAACGTCGAATGGTTGACCCACTCAAACAAGACCGATGATGAGGGGAGGTTCTGTCATGATTTCTCCATTGCCTATGACCTCACTCAGATTGTTCAGGAACCTACCCGTGTGTCCGATAATGACGGCCAGTATGCGAGCCTACTAGACCTTTTTCTCACAACTTGCTCTGAACTATGTTCAGTTTCTGTTCTGTCGCCTCTTGGATCTTCCGACCACTCTGTTGTATCAATTAAGATAAAAATGAAATGTAATAAGTCTCCAGACGTACCTCTTCATCGTACAGTATATCGATACACTAAGGCTGACTGGGATAGCTTCCGTACATTTATATCTGATCTACCTCTGCATTCCATGTTTAAAAAGGATGTGTCCTCTATAGTATTAGACCTAACTGAATGGTTAATTGTAGGTATTGACCATTTCATACCCTCTAAAAAGTTTCAGCAAAAACCTAACAGCCAGCCATGGTTCTCTCCAGAATGTGCTGCTGCCATTGCGCACAGAAATCACTTTTTCCACTGCTTCAAACGTAATAGATGTATGGAAACTAAAGCCGTTTTCAGGACTGCCAGCAACCATTGTAAGAAAGTAATAAGGAACGCAAGAGTGTTGTATGCTCAATCTGTTAAGTCCAAAGTAGCTGAGCAGAGGCTTGATTCCCACCAGTTTTGGCAAATAGCAAACAGAATCCTGAACAGAAGCGTGTGCTCCATCCCAACTATTATCAATGGACCTGAGGTAATCTCGTCAGCATCAGACAAATCCAAACTCTTTGTCAAGAACTTTGCAGCTAATTCTACACTTTGCGACCAAGACCGCCAACCTCCAATATTTCCTCCTGTATCAGAAAACACGCTATGTGATATACGTATATCTGTACGTGATGTTGCGAAGCTAATCAAAAACCTTGATTCGAGTAAAGCAACTGGCCCTGATGGTATTCCAATTATAGTACTCAAAAAACTTCAACCTGAATTAGCGCCCATACTTACAAAACTGTTTAAACGTTGTCTTAAGGAGAATAGTTTCCCATCTCCCTGGAAAATCTCATCAGTATGCCCTGTATTTAAGAATTCAGGTGATCGCTCATCCCCCTCTCAGTACAGGCCAATAAGTCTCCTCTGCGTCATGAGTAAGTTGCTAGAATCTGTGTTAAATACAGAAGTAATCAAACATCTCAACAAAAATAACCTTCTTAGTGACACTCAATATGGTTTCCGTTCTGCTAGATCTACAGCAGATGTCCTTACAGTTATATCGCATAGGATTAGCAAATCTCTCGACGGTGGCAATCTTTCTAGGGCAATTGCTCTTGACATATCTAAGGCCTTTGATAGGGTATGGCATAAAGGTTTACTTCATAAGATCGCTAGCTATGGTATAGCTGGAAAAGTCTTCTCAATTATTAAATCATTTCTTTCTGATAGGTTCATAAGAGTAGTAGTTGAGGGGCAAAAATCAGAAGCTCACAGTATTAATGCCAGTGTCCCTCAGGGATCCATCCTGGGCCCAACTCTTTTCCTGATCTACATTAATGATCTTCCAAATCATATCCTTACATCATTTGTAGACATTTATGCTGACGACACTACCATTTATGGTACCACATCTAAGACAGTAAACGACCAAGTTCTCTCCAATTCTCTCTCCTCTGATCTTGAGCACGTAGTACAATGGGGAAAGGAGTGGCTGGTTACTTTTAATGCATCTAAAACCAAGCTTCTCTCTTTACATTATCAACATTCTAATTCACATTTGTCATCAATTGAAATGAATGGCTCTCGTCTTCAGGAGGCCTCAAGTTTTGACAAGCTTCTGGGCTTGACCATTACTCCTGATCTTAAATGGAACACGTATATCAAATCTGTTGCCAAGGCCACTGGAAAAATGGTGGGATCTTTCTATCGATCCAGTAGATATCTCACTGCTGATGCTATTCTCTACCTATATAAGAGCCAGGTACGTCCAAGGATGGAATACTGTTGCCACATCTGGGCAGGAGCTGCTAGAAAGGACTTGTCCTGCCTTGATAGAGTTCAAAATAGACTTCGTAGCCTCGTAGGAGATGTCCTTTTCTCCTCCTTGCAACCTCTATCTCACAGAAGAGATGTTGCGAGTTTGTCTCTGATGTATCGTTATTTTCATGGAAAGTGTTCAACTGAGCTTCAATCTATGGTCCCCCCTCGCCAAACTTTCACAAGAAACACTCGTCTAGCTGTAAACACTATCAATAATTTCCCCCACTCTTTATCTGTGCCTAAACCTAAACGTAGATTCCATGAACAAAGCTTCTTTCTTAGAATTGTCTTCCGTTTTCCTGCTTTCCGGCTGACTACAATATGGTTGTGTTCAAGTCTAAAGTAAATAAGTTCTTGATGAGCCGTCCCATATAAGTTATTAAATTTACCAAATTTTCATTACTAATGATTACTATATTGACCAATTTCTACTGTACACTCTTTAACCCTTATCCTCGAGTGGCCTCTGGGCCTTGATAATGTGGTGATGCCTTTGTAAAAAAAAAAAAAAAAAAAAAAAGGCTGGAAAACACACAATTGTTGATGGCTACACTCTTTTAAATATATATTTTTTCTCTCGTTGGAACTACACAATCATCACTTTAAATATATATATATATACATATGTGTGTGTGTGTGTGTGTGTGTGTGTGTGTGTGTGTGTATGCACACATATATATATGTATTGACATATATATATATATATATATATATATTAATAATACATGTTTGTATGTATGTATATATATATGTATATATACTATTATATGAAAGGAACTTTGGCTCTCTCTCTCTCTCTCTCTCTCTCTCTCTCTATATATATATATATATATATATATATATATATATATATATATATATATATATATATATATATATATACAACACCGATTTAAAAGCGTTCCGATGAGAAATGGACAAAAAATTGGGGAGTGTAATATAATGGAGACAAAAAAGCATGAAAGAAACAATTTAAAAAAAAAAAGTAAAAAAAATAAATATATATTATTAAACATAAATAAAATAGGACAAATTAAGTATGCAAATTATAAGAGAAAGGAAAAAAATGAAAAAGAGAAGATAAAAAAGTAAACCGACTCAAAATTTTGCAGAATAATCTAACGGGAAATAGAAATAATCCAAAATAAAATGAATTGAAAGTTAATATCCAGTACAATCGCATTTAGAATAATCCATAAAATAGTTTTCAATGCTTTTAATTGATCTGAGGAGGCCCCAAAAATAATCTGAAGAAATAATCTAATTGTGGGTTCTTGAATAAAGAGATCCTCATGATAAAATCGTGTATCAAGCATAAGTCCAAAAGGATCATACACAATGCAGATATTAGGCTGTTATATTTAATAGAAAGGCGCAATAAAATTCAAATGAAATCCTTTATATAATTTTAAGGAAAAACACTGTTTAATTCTAAACTATAGAAAACTCCAAGTATGAGATAGGGTTAAAATAAAGACTGAAACAATACAGGTGAAAACATGATTGAAAATTTATTTTCAGTTTAATTTTATATATATATATATATATATATATATATACATATATATATATATATATATATATATATATATATATATATATATATATATATACATATACATATATATATATATATATATATATATATATATATATATATATATATATAGAGATAAATAGATAGATAGATAGATAGATAGATATAGATATGTTTAAATATATGTATATTATATATATATTATATGTATATATATATTATGTGTGTATATATATTATATATATATATAAATCTCTCTCTCTCTCTATATATATATATACATACATATATATATATATATATATATATATATATATATATATATATATATATATAAAGCTGTACTTTAAACACTTTTTATTTTCTCGATCTGTCCAGCTGAATTGCTTTGTATCCCATTTCAAGTGGATTGTAATTGTCATATCTTTCAATCTCTTGGATTGCTGTATAATTGAGAGTCAATTATACTCTATTCTTTTTACTACGAATTTGATGTCTATTCACTGTGCTGATAAGGAGATTTTATATCAGTAAAACTCCATATTCGTCTTAGAAACGATCGTACGCCAAAATGTTGTTTATTATACAGATTGTATTAATTCATATTAAAGAACTTCATACTTATGTCAGAAAATCTGATCTAAAAATGGAAGACAAGCTGCTCTATTTTTGTGCTGATGTCCATGGAGAAAAAAAAAATGAAAAAAAATGTTTGAAGAAAAAAAAATTTAAATAGAAAAATCAATAAAACTGGCAAATATCTGCTTACTTCAATTGTTTAAACATTTTGGAGGTTCAGCTCTCTATGAAAAAAAAAGATTTGATATGCATGTGTGTTTCAATGTTGGCATAAAGTTAGTGCCGGATTACTAAGTGACAAATGAAACCAACCCTTGTTTTATTTCCGTGCTGATTATTTAGAGCATAGTCACCAATCTTTTGTCCTACACTGAATGTATAATTTTAAATTTAAAGGACGATCAGGGATAACTAATACGAATTTGGATACAAAAAGGTAAATGTCTTTAATGAATTTCTAAATAAAGTGCTTCTACAGAATTTCAACTTGAGATAAGGAAGGTTAAATAAGGACCTGGTCAGAGATAGTTTAGTTTGGAAGTTAATTGCTAAAAGTTGTCCAACATATATTAGCATGTAAAGCAGACGTTAAATCAAATATGATGAGTTACTTTCAGCCAATGAAAATGCTCTATTTAGTCCCCTTGTTCACTTTATTGAGAAAACTACTTTTATTAATACTCTTTTGTATAATCTCTTAAGTATTTGCATATCTTTGCTTATCAAACTATTGTTTGATTATTCCTAAACCTATTTTTGCTTGAGAAAGTAAATACAGTGTATGACACAAAGATAAGAGCCTTTTTAGGGAGAGCTCTTGAGCTGCCCGCATTTGACAGAATTCTACTCTTATTTTCATTTAAGTAAAATCAACTCGGTGCAGTTTTCATCTCGAAATGTCAGTGCACATAAGCTCGGCTCAAGTTGGCAGATGTTTATAAAATCTCAACATGGTCAAAGAAATTGGGGTAAGTAGATGCAAAAGGCCATACCTACTTGACCAACACCAGAACTTTTGTCGAACTAAACATGTAATAGAATTAAAAGGACCAGTTCAGTTCAAATTCTGTAGAAGCACTCTTAATCAAAACAATGGTTCAATATATTCAAAATTCATTCAGAATTTTATTACTATATAAATTCATTCAGACTTTTATTACTATATATAAATTCATTCAGAAATTTATTAGTATATGAATTCATTCCAAATTTTATTACTATATATAAATTCATTCAGAATTTTATTACTATATAAATTCATTCAGAATTTTATTACTATATATATATTCATTCAGAATTTTATTACTATTCAGCTTCATCCTTCGTAACTCCTAGGGTTTGCTTCTCTTGCCTCAAAGTTTGATTATAATTTCATGGCCTTAATGTTCGCAGCACATTAATTGGAATTCAAAAATTTATTTTCTATGTGCTGAGCGCTAAAGTTGTCCTTTGGAAGAGTCTTGCCACTTATTGTACCATTCTTATCCGGCACCAGTTGCATACAAGTGCATATCTACATATGTATATGTGCATTTTGGTCGACTTGGCAACAATAAAAAAAAATACAAAAAAACACTCAAGCAATGTAAGTGGACTTTACAACAGATAAAAATAATTTAGAATATAGATACAGTAGTATATTTATATAAGTATATATGTATATATATATTAAAAAATATCGGAGAATCATTTAAGTTTGGTCAGTCGTTGATTTGATGGGCACTGAAGACGATGGAATCAGAAAAGTAAATCAACAAAATTCCAAAGGCAAAAATCTATCTACATAATAAAATAAAGTCGATTTTTCCCCTGCCTCTACAGTTTCAATAGAAAAATAACCAAACATTTTCTAAACAAAACTTTCACACTCAAAAAAATATTTAACCGATAAACTCTTAAACTACTTCTCACATAACACTGCAGCAATTCCTAAAATCGGAAGAATCAATCAATAAAAAGGATAATATTATAATAAATTATATAAATAAAAAAAAATACATATACAGTAGAACCCTGGAATACGGTGGTTCCGAGATACGAGTGGCTCCAGTATATGGTTGGTCAAGGTTATGATGTGGAATACGATGTTTTTTCCGGTCTCTGGTTACGGTATTTGCCCCTGCCTTACGGTGTTATTTATAATGTTATTTGATTATATGCATGTGTATTATTTTGTTACTAATTTTTGATATGTACTGTATAACATTTTGCTTAGGCCCCGTCATCCAACTCTGGAATGGATTAATACCTTATCCTGGGGTTCTACTGTATGTATATATATATATATGATTTTATATATTATTTTATGTTTTATATGATTTCATAGATTATTTTATGTGTTTTATATATATTTTTAATATATCATTTTATGTATTTTATACATGATTTCACATATTATTTTATGTGTTTTATATATGTTTTCATATATTATTTTATGTGTTTTATATATGTTTTTATATATTATTTTATGTATTTTATATATATTTTTAACATATTATTTTATGTATTTTATACATGTTTTCACATATTATTTTATGTGTTTTATATATGATTTCATATATTATTTTATGTGTTTTATATATGTTTTTATATATTATTTTATGTATTTTATATATATTTTTAACATATTATTTTATGTATTTTATACATGATTTCACATATTATTTTATGTGTTTTATATATGATTTCATATATTATTTTATGTGTTTTATATATGTTTTCATATATTATTTTATGTATTTTATATATATTTTTAACATATTATTTTATGTATTTTATACATGATTTCACATATTATTTTATGTATTTTATACATGATTTCATATATTATTTTATGTGTTTTATATATGTTTTCATATATTATTTTATGTATTTTATATATATTTTTAACATATTATTTTATGTATTTTATACATGATTTCACATATTATTTTATGTGTTTTATACATGATTTCACATATTATTTTATGTGTTTTATATATGTTTTTATATATTATTTTATGTGTTTCATATATGATTTCATATATTTTTTTATGTGTTTTATATATGTTTGTATATATTATTTAATGTATTTTATATATTTTTTAATATATTATTTTATGTGTTTTATATGTTTTTATATATTATTTTATGTGTTTTATATATGATTAAACATTTTGTAAAACTTTTTTACATTGGACTCATGATCTAAAAATATATGTGTTTTTTTATGAATTCGTTTTCATACTTAAATAAAAATCAATTCGGTACTGTTTTCATCAGCACGACTCAGGTTGACAGATATTTATAAACTCTCAACATGGTCAAAGCAATTGGATAAATAGATGAAAAAGATTTATGCTTACATAAACTTATGCTTGCATAAACTTAATTCCATTCTCCAATCTATATTTATTTGTATTTATTTGTATATTTATATATGTATATAATTTTTTTTTAAATATCAATGATCGTTCTTTTTTGTTGTATTTCTGTGTTTTTCAAAGAAAAGATAACTCTGTGTGAGATATTTTAATTAAAAATGAAGCTATCATTCTAAAAGTAAAAAAGAAAATAGTAGATCATGGCAGTTTATTCGTCAAGTGCATCAAAGAAAATTTTTTGTGAAAATATTCAATAGTCGTTTTTTCACCGAAGATTCAGTTTGTCTCTGAGATTCAGACTTTGTAATTATTCATCCTCTGATTGTATAGCTATGAAGAAACAGTTGTTATATTTTAATTTAAAATATTTGGCTTGATATGACATCTTGTTTTTATCAGAAAATATCTTCATTTATAATTCTTTCATCTTATCATACAAAAGTTGGCAGAGTTGTGAAGAGAAGCAAGAAATGGATTCGGAAAGAAATCCTCCATCTATAAAAATGAAATAGTCGGTGTATGTATATGTGTATGTCTGTGTGAAAATATTTAACCGATAAACTCTTAAACTACTTGTCAGATAACACTGAAATTAACAGGAAATATTAAAAAGATGGATTATAACGAGTAAAATTCTCATTTGGAAGGATAAATAATGCATACAGAAATATGTTCATTTCAACTTGCCGACATATTTCTATTACTTTTGCGCATGCACAAATTCATTCATAGCTTAAAATGGTTTAATTGTAACCTTTCTTATCTATTTATCAATAGCTCAAACAGTAGGGAACGTGGCTTAAACAGTAAATGTTTTGGCTTCGATTCTAGCTGATGGCACCCAAATTACTTTTTTAAAAAACTTTTGAAATCATTATTATATATATGAGAAAATTGGCTCTCTTAAGTTTTCTTAAGTAGAACCCCGGGATACTGTACTGTATTTTGTTACTAATTTTTAATCTGTACTGTATAAAATTTTGTTTAAGCCCTGCCATACAGCGATTTCACCAACCCTGAAATGGATTAATAGAATTTGGTATTTTTTTAAATTTTATCATGCAAAAGTTAGCAATAGAACACGCAGTCTCCCCTTAAAATAAAGTCAAAATTTGCATGAATTAAAATATATTTGAGCGTATTTTATGACCGGGCAAGGATGGGCGCATCCTGCTAGTTTATCGATAAAAAAATATATATAGTTTTTTTTTACTTTATCATGCAACAATTAGCAGATAAAACACGCACTCTCCTCTATCACTTCCCTCTCAAAAGAAACTATTTCAAGTCGTGAAGGGAAGCGAGAAAGTTAATAACAAGTTGGATAGTTATCTCAGACTTTCGCCATTGCCTGAAATGAATTTGGAAAGAAATCCTTCATTCTATAATAATAATAAATAAAAAAATCAACGATAGGTGATTTCTTTTTTTTTTTCATCTTATCAGAAATTAGCCTCTGTGTAACATAGCGTGGACGTGCATATGCAAATGCCTATGAAATGACCTCGCCAGCAAAGAAAAACAGACTTTAAAAAGGAGATCACGCGAGAGACGTAAATAACGTTTGAGATCACATTAGAGGCGTGGATGACGTTCGAGAGCATGATTGCATGAGGGACGCCACAGCTGTAACGAGAGAATGAGAAAATAAATGTTGTTGTACAACAAAACAAGCGAGTTGAAGTTTTTTTTTTCTATTCATTGTTTTGCGATTGAGGCATACAACGTGTTGGTTCCCAGACAAGGTTGCATCTAGTCTAAACCATTTTAAGTGGTGAGGAGAATCAAGACAACAAATAGCAAGTCAGACAAACATCTCTCAGACTTACCCTATCAACTGAAATTAATTTGTAAATGAATCCTTCACTCGATAATAACACATCAATGATGGGTGTTTTTTGTTTCTTAAGGCCATCACGAATCATGCATAAAAAATTAAATTACTGTTGTAATTCTATGATTTATGTGTAATATATCGAGATAAATAGCGAGTGTAAACACTAGCGAAGAATATTTTTCCTCTTAATTTTGATGGAAGATGTATATATAATTCTTTCTCAATATTTTCTGAAGAGGTAAATGCGCAAAAGTTTTTTTTTTAATTTATATATTCATTGAAGAAAGTTATTGATATTTAAATGAATACATTTTGAAATGTTCCATATTTAGTATGGACGAATTATCCCAAGACACTTATTTTAATACCCAATTTACGTAACTATTTTTAAACAGTTCATAATTTATTGATATTTGATATTATTCATTTGTAATTTTATTATCCTATTTTGTCTCAACTTATATCAACATTACCACAATTTTAATATTTATCTATTTATATGGATAACTATCTCGTGTTTGTAATAAACTTATGAATTAAATAGTTTTTGTTTAAAATTTTCGTTTCAAGTAGCGAACTTTGTGCTATATATATATATATATATATATATATATATATATATATATATATATATATATATATATGAACAAATGATTAATAAAACATGTTAAAAGACATCTTGAAAAAGAGTTAAAAACATATTTAATTTTAAAAAGGAAGCACAAGATAAGTGGAAAAGTTATATATATATATATATATATATATATATATATATATATATATATATATATATATATATATATATATATATATAAGTGAGATAAGATACAGATGAAAATCCGATGAAAATCCTGATAGATATTACTAGTGGACGAATATTCTGCCTACTTGGAAATTACCCTGGAGAACATTATACTCCTTCCGATAATGGACTGCCCATGTTGTAAGAAATTCTTTCTTCCAATAATTATTTTCATATAACAATCATTCACCACCCAAAAAACAATTTTCACTATTTGTGCTGAAAAGCAAAATAAGTGCCTTTTCACAGCTGAACATTTTGCTAACCGCATTTCATTTCCTCTGAAGATATAAGCCATTATTGAAAATCCATGGATTAAGGAAATTAATATAACCTCTTCTATATATTCCTTTTGTCAAACAATAAATTCTTAACTCGAATATATGTGTCTATATTTTGATTTCAGAATTTAAATTTAACAACTAAATATATATATATATATATATATGTGTGTATATATATATATATATATATATATATATATATATATATATATATATATATATATATATATAACTTTTCAAGTTACAAATCAATCTCCTCCTCCACACATAGAGGTACAACATTACACCGGGTTTTATGCCTCTAAAAAACTATTATTAGATTAGACGTTGCTTCTGTTGTAGTTGAGTTTTTATTTAAACTATTTTGATGTAATATTTATATATATATATATATATATATATATATATATATATATATATATATATATATATATATACACACTATATTTTTTTGTAACTTTTTCTTTTTGATTTTCATGATATTCTGGCTACTAATTCTTTAGTGTGTATGAATTTAGTGCATAAGTATTTCTGAATTCCAACATTCTGGACTGACTTTTAAATATTAATAACAAGAATATTCGATTGTCATCATCATTTTAAAATGAACTTAACATAAATAAACTTTTACTTTGTTTTTCTTTCATCAATTTGCTATATATGTTAAATATACAGATATGTTTAGTATTAATAGACTGAGTTCAGAAGATATGCAGAGAATATTTTTATTATATTTAATTTCTTTTTGTCATTTATTGTTTGTTTTAAGTGCTTTTACAATATAAAGACAAATATTAGATATTGAAAAAAATAAATAATTCATTATGTATAATAAATATATATATATATATATATATATATATTTCAAATTATTAAATATAACGGTTTTATGCAATAGTAAGTGTTTTATGATCTTTCATAAATTTGCTGTTAATTTGGTAAGGAAAGGTGAAAAAAATTTGGTAATTATTAGTAAGGTGAAAAAAAATCTCTTATGTGCACAATCCAGGCCGTTCAAGAGCACGCTTGTGACGACACACTATATTTCACACCCAGTCCTTGTTTTTTTTTAGGTGTGGGGGGGGGGGTCTGATAAATATGGGGAGATTATTGAGAAGAGAAATTTGTCTTTTGGATATAAACTAGATTTTGAGCTATATGTAACTCTATATGCAAAATTATATGTAGAGATTATAACCCCTGTAACATATATAACAAACGGACTTACTTCCCTTCCATCTTGCAGTATTTATTTACATATTTTTATAATATAAAATATACAGTCACTACCAAAAGTTTAAGACCATCCATAGAAATCGTAAGATTTGTCGGTATTGCATCACATTGCCTCATCCTATTTTTAAAATTGCATC
Organism: Euprymna scolopes; assembly: GCF_053919585.1. Taxonomy (NCBI): domain Eukaryota; kingdom Metazoa; phylum Mollusca; class Cephalopoda; order Sepiida; family Sepiolidae; genus Euprymna; species Euprymna scolopes. The sequence continues at coordinate 117,400,233 of NC_136487.1, forward strand.
ATACTTATTGTTTTTTTTATTGTTTTAGATCCGGTAGCTCATTAAAAGCTATTTTTCCAACATAGTTGACATTGGAAGTGGTTTTGAGCCGAATTTTTCGAATTTCTAAAATTGTAAAAATGAGTAAAAAAAAGTCACTAAGTAAAGTTTAAAGAGGCCAAAGTGTTTCTTTAGATAATGAAGGATTAACGGAACGTAAAATTTGTGCTAAATTGAAGGTCAGTAAGATCGCGGTGCACCAATTCAAGCAGTATGGCTCCTACAAGAATTTGCATAGAAAGCGAAAGACCAAAATGAGACTACTGTCAAAGATGACCATCTGATGAAAAGGATAGTTACGAGATTGCCACTAAGTTCTATAAACAAAGTTCGAGCTGTTTTAATGGAAAGAGGTGTGACTGTGAGCTGTATGATTGTTTCCGGGCGTCTTTCAATGGAAATTTGGCATAAAATCCTACAAATCTGCAAGAAAACTGTGCCTAACACCTGTAATGAAAGATCAGCAAAGTCATGTTCTCTGATGAATAATTCATAGCTAGGAAATGACACGTTCGCCTGCCACTTGGAACGCGACACAATGAGATATACACGATGAAGCACCTGACAAGTCAGATGATTTGGGATGTGATTTCTGAATTTCTGGCTAAGAATAGAATCAATGTTTTGAATTGGACGTCAACCTTGTCGAGAATCTGTGGATTGAATTGAAAAATAAAGTTGCCGAGAAACAGCCACCAAGTGCTAAGGACATTTAAAAGCGATTAAGTGAGTGAAAGAAATCTTCCAAGATTCTTATGTATAGTATGTTATGTTGCGTGCACGACGTGATAAAAATGGCGGCGACGTGATTCTTGTGTATAGTATGTTATGTTGCGTACACGACGTGATAAAAATGGCGGCGGACCCACAAAATACTGAAGTTTGGCTTTAAAAAGACAATAAAAATATGAATTTTGGGTGAAAACAAACATTTATTGAGAATAAATAAGTTTATATGGAGTTTTGAATTGAGTTTTATCAATTTTATTTTAAAATGAAGGATGATCTTAAACTGTTGATAATGACTGTAGAATCAATAATATAAAAAGAAATTCAAAGATGCTTGTATGTATACGATTTAACTTTTTAAATATAAATTAAATATAACGACTCTATGCTATAATAACTTGTTCTAAAATAGTGTGAAGTGACTAAAGATAATATTAATTAAAACTTTTAGATCTTATCTCGTCTTACTTTTATTTTTTATACCTATCGAATATACGTCCCTGACAATCAGTCGAACAGTGGTATTGTTGCTGTCAGGCTAAGGTATGCTTCTGTTCAATTCTAGAAGGTCCACCAGCTCAAACATTACCTACCGGGAAATGCTGACGGAGCTGTTCATGCATCTTTTATATGCCAAAATGCGTTTCTCCTAGATCACACCTTAACCTTGTGTCTGACCTCCTAGGGAAGAGGAAAGCAAATGGTAGGGCAGCATTGCAGAGTTGCGAAAATGCACCTGCATTTCAGTGTAGGGTTCTTCAAAATATGCGATGAAGATATAATACAAGGAATCCGGTTGAAAGGTAGTCAAAAAAAAAAGATGGATAGAAAGCGTTTATGAATGAAAGAACATGAAAATAAAACAAACGAATACTTTGGCCGAAGATGGGAAGGCTTGGGAGGATAGTCAGCCATGTTAATGCATATTCTGCAGCTAGCAGAGAATACGTTTAATAATAAATGCCTTAGGAATGACATTAAAATGCATCTGACGGTGAGCCCCCAATTTTGGAATTTGTGAGAATGTGAAGCCATGCCTTAGAATTAGCATTGCTCCCACGTCTACTCTGACCTAGAGTATTAGTTGCTTGTTAAGATTCCATTTTTAAATTAAATAGAATCTGTTTTGAATCAGTCTTACCCTGAATCTATTTATATATAAAAGTGGCCGTGTGTGTGTGTGTGTGTGTGTGTGTGTGTGTGTGTGCGCACGCACACGGAACAGTTTTGGCCTGCAGACTTGAAACTTGATATATAAGCTTTTCGGACCTATGGAAAAAATTTGATTTGGTTTTTAGTTAAAAAAAAAAAAAAACCAACCCTGCTAAAGAGTCAAAATTGGCAAAATTGGAACTTGGCACACATAAATCCAACTAATGGGTATCATTTACGCATGCACAAATATACACTTACACATTTAAGTCGGTTAATTTGTAAAGTTTTGATATGCATGTGATCTTAGCTCCGATGATAGCAAATAACACTGGGGAGCTAAATGTTTTGGTTTCAATTCTAGTTGATGCCAACTAAGTAATTTTTTTTTTAACTTTTGAAATTATTATTATAGATTGGTGACAATATGATAATCATTAGATAATTGGCTCTGTAATAATAAATACGAAATTCGCATAAAGTAAAATATATTTAAGTGTATTTTATGATCGGGTTACGACAAGGGGTGGGTGGCATTACTATATATTGGGTACAATGTAATAATCAGTAGAGGATTGGCTTTATAATAATAAATATGAAATCTGCATAAATTAAAATATCATATTTAAGCGTATTTAACGACCAGGCAACGCCAGACAGTCTGCTAGTAACTAATCCAAGCAAACCCAATAAATAGTGAAGAAAAAAACAAAAAAACAATTAATATACAACAAAAAAAAAATGACTGGATTCGACAGGCATGCAGAATAACTCACTCTAAATGGGTGGATATGCTGATAAAAAATAATTTCTCTGGTTAGTGCTATCTTTGTCTGTAGGTTTGTGTATTAAATAAATACTTAAGAGGCGACAATATTTCACCGTCAATTTTCAAAAGCTGATGTTATATGCTGTTTAAATTTAACGAATTATATGATTGTCTGTTGCATTTGTTGCTATGAATAGCAATATTTCAAACTTACTCTGATTTAAAAACACGTATATTGTAACTGTTAGGATACTATACATTAGAGACATAAATCCAACTAATGTGTATCATTTACGCATGCACAAATATACACTTACACATTTAAGTCAATTAATTTGTACAGTTTTGATATGCATGGGATCTTAGCTCCGATGGTAGCGAATAACACTGGAGAGCTAAATGTTTTGGTTTCGATTCTAGTCAAGTTAAACGATGATATGTAATAATTAATCTATTGATATGCGTTAGATGATATGTAATTAATAATCTATTGATATGCGTTAGATAATATGTAATAATTAATCTATTGATATGCGTTAGATGATATGTAATAATTAATCTATTGATATGCGTAAGATGATATGTAATTAATAATCTATTGATATGCGTTAGATGATATGTAATTAACAATCTATTGATATGCGTTAGATAATATGTAATAATTAATCTATTGATATGCGTTAGATGATATGTAATTAATAATCTATTGATATGCGTTAGATGATATGTAATAATTAATCTATTGATATGCGTTAGATGATATGTAATTAATAATCTATTGATATGCGTTAGATGATATGTAATTAATAATCTATTGATATGCGTAAGATGATATAGAATTAATAATCTATTGATATGCGTTAGATGATATGTAATAATTAATCTATTGATATGCGTTAGATGATATGTAATTAATAATCTATTGATATGCGTTAGATGATATGTAATAATTAATCTATTGATATGCGTTAGATGATATGTAATAATTAATCTACTGGTATGCGTAAGATGATATAGAATTAATAATCTATTGATATGCGTTAGATGATATGTAATTAATAATCTATTTATATGCGTTAGATGATATGTAATTAATAATCTATTGATATGCGTTAGATGATATGTAATAATTAATCTATTGATATGCGTTAGATGATATGTAATTAATAATCTATTGATATGCGTTAGATGATATGTAATTAATAATCTATTGATATGCGTTAGATGATATGTAATAATTAATCTATTGATATGCGTTAGATGATATGTAATTAATAATCTATTGATATGCGTTAGATGATATGTAATAATTAATCTATTGATATGCGTTAGATGATATGTAATTAATAATCTATTGATATGCGTTAGATGATATGTAATTAATAATCTATTGATATGCGTTAGATGATATGTAATTAATAATCTATTGATATGCGTTAGATAATATGTAATTAATAATCTATTGATATGCGTTAGATGATATGTAATTAATAATCTATTGATATGCGTTAGATGATATGTAATAATTAATCTATTGATATGCGTTAGATGATATGTAATTAATAATCTATTGATATGTGTTAGATAATATGTAATTAATAATCTATTGATATGCGTTAGATGATATGTAATTAATAATCTATTTATATGCGTTAGATGATATGTAATTAATAATCTATTGATATGCGTTAGATGATATGTAATAATTAATCTATTGATATGCGTTAGATGATATGTAATTAATAATCTATTGATATGCGTTAGATGATATGTAATTAATAATCTATTGATATGCGTTAGATGATATGTAATAATTAATCTATTGATATGAGTTAGATGATATGTAATAATTAATCAATTGATATGCGTTAGATGATATGTAATTAATAATCTATTGATATGCGTTAGATGATATGTAATTAATAATCAATTGATATGAGTTAGATGATATGTAATTAATAATCTATTGATATGCGTTAGATGATATGTAATTAATAATCTATTGATATGCGTTAGATGATATGTAATTAATAATCTATTGATATGAGTTAGATGATATGTAATTAATAACACTGGTTAACAAATTTTTATTTTTTTTTCTTTGGCAGACCATCTAGGAGTGTTTTCTGGGGTTTTGAAGGTCGCTGATTACGAATATAACATTGGTTTTGCCAGATTGGCTCTAGTTTAGAAGATACTGATAGCCCCCAAATAAGCCTAAACTGCTAAAATTCTCCCTGAAATACTTCATTATAGAAGCAGTAAATAATAATTTTCTGATATTATTGAGTCATTATAATGATTATGTATATATTGAAGTATTTCAGGGAGAATTTTTATATAATTATTTATATAGGGAGAATTTTTATATAATTATATACTGTAATTACTTAATAACATGTTCCATAAATATAGTTGCAGTATAAATTAAGCAGTAATTAAGAATTTTCTTTTTAATTCCACAGTTGAAAATGAGTTCCAGAGAGAAAATGAGTTCTTCTAGGAGATGTTGCAGATATGAACCGGATGTCTTTTGTTACATCTGTGGACAGTATATGATGCCACAACAAAAGGGGAATATTACAGACTTTGTCAAGAGGGCGTACAAAGCATACTTCGATATGATACTTGGTGACCAAGACAAGTCTTGGGCCCCACATATGGTGTGTAAAACCTGTGTAGAAAGTCTCCGCGGTTGGACCAACGGTAAGCTGAAGTTGAAGTTTGCTGTACCAATGGTGTGGAGAGAGCCCAACAATCATTTTGATGATTACTACTTCTGTCTCAATGACATGACGGGGTTTAACAAGCACAAGAAAGCAAATTGGCAGTATCCGAGCCTGGATTCTGCTATCCATCCTGTTGCGCACTCTGAGGATCTACCTGTGCCTGTTTTCACCAGTTTGCCTGAAATCGATGAAACCGAAGAGATTCCAGCTGATCTTTCAATATCATGTGATGATAGCTGTAGTGACTATGAAGAACCCTCAAATGGCCCTCAGCTTTTCAATCAATCTGAACTTAATGACCTAGTGCAAGACCTTTGTTTGTCGAAGGAGCAGTCTGAAGTTCTTGCATCACGACTCCAAGAGAAAAACATTCTTGATTCTGGCACAAAAGTAACATACTATAGGACAAGGGAAGGCAGCTTGCTTCGTTTCTTTTCTAAAGAAGACGACCTGGTCTTTTGTAATGACGTTTCTGCACTTCTTAACTGCATGGGGATCTCATCATATGACCCAGCAGATTGGCGTCTCTTCATAGATAGCTCGAAAGCAAGTCTAAAAATTGTACTTTTGCACAATGGCAATAAGTTTGCTCCTGTACCAATTGGCCATTCTACCAAGATGAAAGAAGAGTATGATGCTATCAAATTTGTTCTTGAAAAGCTGAATTACAACACTCATAAATAGCTGATTTGTGTGGACTTGAAAATGGTGAATTTTCTGCTTGGTCAGCAAAGTGGGTACACAAAGTATCTCTGCTTTCTTTGTTTGTGGGATAGCAGAGCAAGAATCCAGCACTGGAGAAGGGAGAACTGGCCAGAACGAGAAAGTCTCGAAGTTGGCACAGCCAACGTCATCAATGAGCCTTTGGTACCCAGGGATAGAATCATCTTCCCTCCATTGCACATAAAACTAGGGCTCATGAAGCAGTTTGTTAAGGCGTTGAACAAGGATGGGGATTGCTTCAAGTACATATGCAGGCAATTTCCAGGTCTTTCCATCGAAAAAGCTAAAGGTGGCATCTTCGATGGACCTCAGATTCGAACGCTCATGAGGGATTCTGACTTCACTAATCATATGAACACGGTTGAGTTAAATGCTTGGGTGTCCTTCACAGATGTAGTGACAAACTTTTTGGGAAATCACAAAGCTGACAATTACAAGCAATTGGTCCGTAAAATGCTTACTGCATACGGAAAACTAGGGGCAAATATGAGCATTAAAGTTCATTTCTTGTTTAGCCACCTCGACAGATTTCCTGGTAATCTTGGTGATTACAGTGAGGAGCAGGGAGAGAGATTCCATCAAGACATCAAAACAATGGAAGAGAGGTATCAAGGCAAATGGGATGAGCACATGATGGCAGACTGCTGCTGGAACCTTTTGAGAGACTGCCCAAAAGTTGCTCACAAGCGAAAATCGTATAAACGTCAATTTTAGTTTTGTGAATAAAATATTGTTTTGTGTGTTCATTGTAACTAAGAATCTAGTGTATAATGCTTTGCATTAATTTATGATATATAACTGATTATGTAAATGTTTTTTTTTACTTGGAGAATTAAAATTCAGCAAATTTTTAGCAATTGTTTTGTATATCCTCGAAATCTATGAAAAGTGTTCAGTTATAGGATAAATGAAATGATGTTATATCTAACTTAACTTGTTATATTGAGATTTTACACTGTCTTTGTGGTTTAAGATTATCATAAAAATCAATATCTGACATTTATGCACTATTTAGCCGTTTTTTGTACGTTTAGCTATGGTCGCGAATGGGTGATTTCAGACAAACGAACCCCTGTGATATCTCAAAAACTAGAGCCAATTTGAAAAAACTAATGTCATATTCGGATTCAGCGCCCTTGAAAACCCCAGAAACCAGTCTTACTTTGCCTGCCAAAAATATTGTGTTGACCAGTGTAATCTATTGATATGAGTTAGATGATATGTAATTAATAATCTATTGATATGCGTTAGATGATATGTAATTAATAATCTATTGGTATGCGTTAGATGATATGTAATTAATAATCTATTGATATGCGTTAGATGATATGTAATTAATAATCAATTGATATGAGTTAGATGATATGTAATTAATAATCTATTGATATGCGTTAGATGATATGTAATAATTAATCAATTGATATGAGTTAGATGATATGTAATAATTAATCTATTGATATGCGTTAGATGATATGTAATTAATAATCTATTGATATGCGTTAGATGATATATAATTAATAATCTATTGATATGAGTTAGATGATATATAATTAATAATCTATTGATATGAGTTAGATGATATGTAATAATTAATCAATTGATATGAGTTAGATGATATGTAATAATTAATCAATTGATATGAGTTAGATGATATGTAATTAATAATCAATTGATATGCGTTAGATGATATGTAATAATTAATCTATTGATATGAGTTAGATGATATGTAATTAATAATCTATTAATATGCGTTAGATTATATGTAATTAATAATCTATTGATATGCGTTAGATGATATGTAATTAATAATCTATTGATATGCGTTAGATGATATGTAATAATTAATCAATTGATATGAGTTAGATGATATGTAATTAATAATCTATTGATATGAGTTAGATGATATGTAATTAATAATCTATTAATATGCGTTAGATTATATGTAATTAATAATCTATTAATATGCGTTAGATGATATGTAATTAATAATCTATTGATATGCGTTAGATGATATGTAATTAATAATCTATTGATATGCGTTAGATGATATGTAATTAATAATCTATTGATATGCGTTAGATGATATGTAATAATTAATCAATTGATATGAGTTAGATGATATGTAATTAATAATCTATTGATATGCGTTAGATGATATGTAATTAATAATCTATTGATATGCGTTAGATGATATGTAATTAATAATCTATTGATATGAGTTAGATGATATGTAATTAATAATCTATTGATATGAGTTAGATGATATGTAATAATTAATCTATTGATATGCGTTAGATGATATGTAATTAATAATCTATTGATATGCGTTAGATGATATGTAATTAATAATCTATTGATATGAGTTAGATGATATGTAATAATTAATCAATTGATATGAGTTAGATGATATGTAATTAATAATCTATTGATATGAGTTAGATGATATGTAATTAATAATCTATAGATATGCGTTAGATGATATGTAATTAATAATCTATTGATATTAGTTAGATGATATGTAATAATTAATCTATTGATATGCGTTAGATGATATGTAATTAATAATCTATAGATATGCGTTGGATGATATGTAATTAATAATCTATTGATATGAGTTAGATGATATGTAATAATTAATCTATTGATATGCGTTAGATGATATGTAATTAATAATCTATTAATATGCGTTAGATGATATGTAATTAATAATCTATTGATATGAGTTAGATGATATGTAATTAATAATCTATTGATATGAGTTAGATGATCTGTAATTAATAATCTATTGATATGAGTTAGATGATATGTAATAATTAATCTATTGATATGCGTTAGATGATATGTAATTAATAATCTATAGATATGCGTTAGATGATATGTAATTAATAATCTATTGATATGAGTTAGATGATATGTAATAATTAATCTATTGATATGCGTTAGATGATATGTAATAATTAATCTATTGATATGCGTTAGATGATATGTAATTAATAATCTATTGATATGCGTTAGATAATATGTAATTAATAATCTATTGATATGCGTTAGATGATATGTAATTAATAATCTATTGATATGCGTTAGATAATATGTAATTAATAATCTATTGATATGCGTTAGATGATATGTAATTAATAATCTATAGATATGCGTTAGATAATATGTAATTAATAATCTATTGATATGCGTTAGATGATATGTAATTAATAATTTATTGATATGAGTTAGATGATATGTAATAATTAATCTATTGATATGCGTTAGATAATATGTAATTAATAATCTATTGATATGCGTTAGATGATATATAATTAATAATCTATTGATATGCGTTAGATGATATGTAATTAATAATCTATTGATATGCGTTAGATGATATGTAATAATTAATCTATTGATATGCGTTAGATGATATGTAATTAATAATCTATAGATATGCGTTAGATGATATGTAATAATTAATCTATTGATATGCGTTAGATGATATGTAATTAATAATCTATTGATATGCGTTAGATGATATGTAATAATTAATCTATTGATATGCGTTAGATGATATGTAATTAATAATCTATAGATATGCGTTAGATGATATGTAATTAATAATCTATTGATATGCGTTAGATTATATGTAATTAATAATCTATTGATATGCGTTAGATGATATGTAATAATTAATCTATTGATATGCGTTAGATAATATGTAATTAATAATCTATTGATATGCGTTAGATGATATGTAATTAATAATCTATTGATATGAGTTAGATGATATGTAATAATTAATCTATTGATATGCGTTAGATGATATGTAATTAATAATTTATAGATATGCGTTAGATGATATGTAATAATTAATCTATTGATATGAGTTAGATGATATGTAATAATTAATCTATTGATATGCGTTAGATGATATGTAATTAATAATCTATTGATATGCGTTAGATGATATGTAATTATTAATCTATTGATATGCGTTAGATAATATGTAATTAATAATCTATTGATATGCGTTAGATGATATGTAATTAATAATCTATTGATATGCGTTAGATGATATGTAATTAATAATCTATTGATATGCGTTAGATGATATGTAATTAATAATCTATTGATATGAGTTAGATGATATGTAATAATTAATCTATTGATATGCGTTAGATGATATGTAATAATTAATCTATTGATATGCGTTAGATGATATGTAATTAATAATCTATTGATATGCGTTAGATAATATGTAATTAATAATCTATTGATATGCGTTAGATGATATGTAATTAATAATTTATTGATATGAGTTAGATGATATGTAATAATTAATCTATTGATATGCGTTAGATAATATGTAATTAATAATCTATAGATATGCGTTAGATGACATGTAATTAATAATCTATTGATATGAGTTAGATGATATGTAATAATTAATCTATTGATATGCGTTAGATGATATGTAATTAATAATCTATAGATATGCGTTAGATAATATGTAATTAATAATCTATTGATATGCGTTAGATGATATGTAATTAATAATCTATTGATATGAGTTAGATGATATGTAATAATTAATCTATTGATATGCGTTAGATGATATGTAATTAATAATCTATAGATATGCGTTAGATGATATGTAATAATTAATCTATTGATATGCGTTAGATGATATGTAATTAATAATCTATAGATATGCGTTAGATGAGATGTAATTAATAATCTATTGATATGCGTTAGATTATATGTAATTAATAATCTATTGATATGCGTTAGATGATATGTAATAATTAATCTATTGATATGCGTTAGATAATATGTAATTAATAATCTATTGATATGCGTTAGATGATATGTAATTAATAATCTATTGATATGAGTTAGATGATATGTAATAATTAATCTATTGATATGCGTTAGATGATATGTAATTAATAATCTATAGATATGCGTTAGATGATATGTAATTAATAATCGATTGATATGCGTTAGATAATATGTAATTAATAATCTATTGATATGCGTTAGATGATATGTAATTAATAATCTATTAATATGCGTTAGATGATATGTAATTAATAATCTATTGATATGCGTTAGATGATATATAATTAATAATCTATTGATATGCGTTAGATGATATGTAATAATTAATCTATTGATATGCGTTAGATGATATGTAATTAATAATCTATTGATATGCGTTAGATGATATATAATTAATAATCTATTGATATGCGTTAGATTATATGTAATTAATAATCTATTGATATGCGTTAGATGATATGTAATAATTAATCTATTGATATGAGTTAGATGATATGTAATAATTAATCTATTGATATGCGTTAGATTATATGTAATTAATAATCTATTGATATGCGTTAGATGATATGTAATAATTAATCTATTGATATGCGTTAGATTATATGTAATTAATAATCTATTGATATGCGTTAGATTATATGTAATTAATAATCTATTGATATGCGTTAGATGATATGTAATTAATAATCTATTGATATGCGTTAGATGATATGTAATTAATAATCTATTGATATGCGTTAGATAATATGTAATTAATAATCTATTGATATGCGTTAGATAATAAGTAATTAATAATCTATTGATATGCGTTAGATGATATGTAATTAATAATCTATTGATATGCGTTAGATGATATGTAATTAATAATCTATTGATATGCGTTAGATGATATGTAATTAATAATCTATTGATATGCGTTAGATAATAAGTAATTAATAATCTATTGATATGCGTTAGATGATATGTAATTAATAATCTATTGATATGCGTTAGATGATATGTAATTAATAATCTATTGATATGCGTTAGATAATATGTAATTAATAATCTATTGATATGCGTTAGATAATAAGTAATTAATAATCTATTGATATGCGTTAGATGATATGTAATTAATAATCTATTGATATGCGTTAGATGATATGTAATTAATAATCTATTGATATGCGTTAGATGATATGTAATTAATAATCTATTGATATGCGTTAGATAATAAGTAATTAATAATCTATTGATATGCGTTAGATGATATGTAATTAATAATCTATTGATATGCGTTAGATGATATGTAATTAATAATCTATTGATATGCGTTAGATGATATGTAATTAATAATCTATTGATATGCGTTAGATGATATGTAATTAATAATCTATTGATATGCGTTAGATGATATGTAATTAATAATCTATTGATATGCGTTAGATGATATGTAATTAATAATCTATTGATATGCGTTAGATGATATGTAATTAATAATCTATTGATATGCGTTAGATCCGTTTATCATATCATTATGATAAATGATAATATGTAAAAAATAAATTTAGTAAATTTCTTTGTTATTTACAACTAAATAATAACCAGTTAAAATCACACACTCTTGCTATTAATTGCTATTAATTTAAACAGAGAAATATGATTAAAATAAAAAAAAAAGCGCTTAAAATTTACTAATTATTTATAGGCTTAGTTTGTGGTTGTTGTATTGCGTTTTACATTTTAGTTGCACCAAAATACACTTTTCTGTTGTTGATGTTATATTAAATAATTGCTCATAAAGAAGACGATATTATAGCATAATTTTTAAAACACTAATAAGTATATTAGCATGATTATTGCTGCATCTTTCCAAACGATCGCCGTCACATTGAGTTCTCCCAATCTCGTCGTCCATGCCATCTCAGATGATTCTGCACTCCCGCCGCAGATTTGCACATCTTGAAGCGGATGTGACATACAAATTGAGCAATTTCCTCTGGAGGTTGAAGGGTATTCCTATGAACAATCACATGCCTTCTCAGACCAGCAGTAAACTTGCAAACTTTGCTGCATGTTAAACAGATCGTTTGGTTCAGACTAATAGATGCAAAGTTGACCTGAACAGGAGTTTTATGCGACTTAAGGTGGTTGACGAAGCCAGCTTTTGACAAAAGCACTAGTTCACAAGTGTCACATTTCCAGCTCTGTGTGTCATGGTTAAGACCGTCAATTAAACCTTTGTGAAGCTCTCACTACAGATTGTTGTGGGGCTGCTTTCTTTTCTCTAGAGCATTACAGCTTTCACGTACAATCTTTCGCCACTTTGGCCTTTACAGAGTAAGTTCTTCCCATGTGTCGATGTCGATTTGTAAGACTTTCAAATTATTTTTTGTAGAGTCCCTGAATCTCTTCCTAGGCTTGTGTTGATGGCGCTTAGCATACTACCATTGATATGTAAATAAATGATAAAATTTCATTATTATTCAAGATTAAACTTATTTATAGTATAAAAACGTTGACAGTTCTCATTACATCACTAAAGTCTGTTTACCAATTACAACATTGAGTCTGTTTACGAATACTAGGTGCTATATGTATTCTCATATGCTGTATGGGTATGTATAATATCTGAGGGAGATGAACGCCCCTGCCTTGCACAGTTCCAGGTCACCCTTGGGCAAGGTGCAGCACTTCATTTTAGCCTCCCTCTGATATTCTGGAAGGTTACCATATAGGGGTAGATGGAGTTCCTTAGCTATGATCAAGGCAATACATTTAGGAAAGGTGGAGGATAGAGGGAGCCCGTTGTCTGTACGGCAATCTTCTAATGTTGATATCACAAAAAAAAAAAAAAAAAAAAAAATCACCCACTTTTAATTTGCCATTTGGAAGTAATAAGGCTCAGAAAACCGTCACGAGAATGCTCATGTTAGTGTGCAATCTGGTCTAAATGTTTATATTAACTAAGTAACCAATTAAACTTGCAGCAATATTAATTTAAAAGAAAGAAATATGATTATTTACTAGACATTTAGAGATTAAGGTTGTTGTTGTTGTTGTTGTTGTTGTTGTATTGCGTTTCTAAATCCCGGCGTTGCTCAGGAAAGTAGAATAAATAGAGTAAGCTTACTAAATAATTCGGGTAGAATAAAAAAAATAGAAAGCATTACTTTTTGAATTTCTTATTGGTTGCACTGAAATGAACTTTTCTGCTATTGATGTTATCTTTTTTATAGCCTAAATAATTGTTTAATAAGTTAAGAATTTATTATATGATGTTATAAATTGAATTTTAAAAAAATTCTTAATGCTGCAATATTTTAAGTTATAAATTTATTATAGTTTTTATCAGAATATCTTATCTTTTTCTTTTCCAGTTTTAACAACATGTCCTTTACTTTTCCATGTTTAAGCTTAATCATATTACTTTTCATGCTCGCATTTTTCTATTGTAATCCATGATTTTTCAGGCTTCCAGTAAATTCACTTGTTCTTTGTTTAATTTCAGCCTTATTACCCCCCCCATATGTAATAACAATGTACGGCACTCGGCTGCTTTCAATAAATCCCCCCAATTGTCTCCCTTTCATTCTTTCATTCCGTCTGTTTCACTTGTTACTTCTCTTTTCGCGAGAGCGGTGAATTGGTAGTTATAGCAATCGCTGAAGCGACGTGGTTGCTATGGAAACCAGCCATAAAAAGCGTCGCTTATCTCTAGTTTTTTTTTTTTTTTTTTTACGATTTTGAACATCAGTAAATTCATCATAACTTTTGTTTTACTGAATGAAAATTGAATTAAAAATTTTTTTTTTTTTTTCATTTTTCTTTCTTTGAAGATTGTAATGCTGGGTATGGGGCAGCCAAACCAGCTGCCAAAATTGGCCCGCTTTTTATTGAAACCAACCGAGAGCTCTTTTTAGTATCCTCGCTGTTCTCTTAAGTGCAATTGTCTGGATCTCTTTTGCACTTGGTTCACCAGGAATATTAGTTAAGTAAGACTTCAGGTTCTTCTTCATAAGCCCTATGGCACCTATGATAACTGGTATGATTGATATCTCCCTAAGATTCCAGTTTCTTTTCATATCGTACACAATATAGTTGAGAAGGTGATCTATAAACTGTAATAATTGTTTGAAATTTGGTCGAAACATGAGTGAGCGGTGAAGCTTTAAAGCAGTTCGGAATGACTAAAACTGCCACTTGACCATATATTCAAACACGGTAATGTTTGCATGACAAGGAAGACAATAATAATAATGCTTTTATCCTTTACAAAACGATGATATGTATATTTTTAGACTGAAAAGTGATATGTAAATTCAACGAACTGCATGATTGTCTATCTGCTGCATTTGTTGATTGTTAATGTTTGTGTGTATTTAACTTTCGTTTTTAAAATCTGAACTCAAGTTGACTTGTCGAATTTTCAAAGACAGACCTAAATAGCATTTAAGCTGACAAAACTTGTATTCATTTAAAGAGGAAAAAAAAAGAAAAGAAAAGAAAAGACGGTGGTAGTCATAAAGGAGTGGAGGAATAAGGAGATGGTTAAGTAAAATGCGGGGAGACAATTGTTAGAGGAAACATATATATATTGCATATCTCTCTCTCTCTCTCTCTCTCTCTATATATATATATATATATATATATAGATATTGCATATCTATATATATATATATATATATATATATATATATAGATATTGCATATCTATATATATATATATAGATATTGCATATATATATATATATATATATATTGCATATATATATATATATATTGCATATATATATATATTGCATATATATATATATATATTGCATATATATATATTGCATATATATATATATATATATTGCATATATATATATATATATATATTGCATATATATATATATATATTGCATATATATATATATATATATATTGCATATATATATATATATATTGCATATATATATATATATATATATTGCATATATATATATATATATTGCATATATATATATATATTGCATATATATATATATATATTGCATATATATATATATATATTGCATATATATATATATATATATATATATATTGCATATATATATATATATATTGCATATATATATATATATATTGCATATATATATATATATTGCATATATATATATATATATATATATTGCATACATATATATATATATTGCATATATATATATATATTGCATATATATATATATATTGCATATATATATATATATTGCATATATATATATATATATATATATATATATATATATATATATATATATATATATATATATATATATATATTGCATATCTCTTTCTATTTCTTCCTTTCTTCTTATATACATACATTTTGCAAGAGTCACCAAAAAATATAATTTCTAGCGACTTTGGTTAAGTTTCTCTTAATTATGAACCGAATTAATATGCGTTTGATCCGTTTCTCTTTTCTATATTTTTTCTCGATCGTTCCAATTTTTTATTTATATTTCTACGGAATTTAGGTTTTGATCAAATTAATGCAATATTTTTCATAGTATAAAAATAACTAATAAATAATTTATATTTTATTTATTTATTATTTGCAAACTATTATCTTCATCTTTTTAGTTGTTGTTTCCCGAACGTTTCGACCAACTATTCCTCTGACCTTTGTCAAGTTGTTTAACGCGACGGGATAGGAATGCTTAATCTTCAACTATATCTTCAGTAATTACTGCCTTCCATAGTTGTTGCCGTCTCACCACGTTTTTTGGCCAACTAATCCTGTAGCCGGCTTTGGTGAAACAACAACAACTATGGAAGGCAGTAATTACTGAAGATACAGTTGAAGATTCAGCATTCCTATCCCGTCGTGGTTAACAACCTGATGAAGGCCAGAGGAATAGTTAATCGAAACGTCGTTAAACAACAACTATAAAGACGAATAAAAAAAATAAGAATATACAAATTACTCATCTCAAAAGAATTCCAATAATTAAATAAAAAATTATGATAATAACTAATAAACAAAGTAGATTAATAATTAATAAATAAGGTATAATAATAACTAATGATAATGTATGATATTAACAAATAAATAATTTTAATAATAATAATTAAATAATGTACCATAAAAACTAATAAATAATTTATTATGATAATAATAAATAAAGTATAAACATAATTAATAAATTAGGTATAATAATAAACAAATAAGTCATTTTAATAATTACTAAATACTAATATAAATTAATGAATTAGGTATGATAATACTTAATAAATAATTTATATAAATAACTAATAAATAATGTATAATAATAATTAATAAAGTATGATAATAATTTATAAATAATAATAACTAATAAATAATGTATAAAATTTACTTAATTTAATTAATTTAATAATAATAACTAATAAGTAATGTGTAATAATTTATAAATAATAATAACTAATAAATAATGTATAAAAATAATTAATAAATAAAGTATAATCATAAAAATTATTTATAATTTATAATAATAACTGATAAATGAGGTAAAATAAAGACTATTAAATAATGTATAATAATAATAATAATAATAATAATAATAATAATAATAATAATAATAATAATAATAATAATAATAATAATGAATCTTTATTAAAGTGATTTATTCCATACGTTTTCAAAAAAATAATTTATTTTTGGATTTTTTTTTATTCTTTAGTTGTGGGCTATTCATCTGCTAATTTGACTTTATTCAAAGAAAACAGAATAACGGAATAAAAGAAGTTAAAATTCTTCTGATACCATCCAATCAACAGAGCCCACCATGTTCTGTTTTCTTTTTAAGAAACCCATTTTGCGCATAAACATTCCATTCGTTATCAGCAATTAGACATTAAAGACATGTTTTCGTTTCAATAACAAAAAATAAAATGAGCAATAATAACAAAAAAAAACAACATTTTTTTTTAAATAAAAATTTAAAAAAATTAAAAAGTAAGAAAAAAATTATCAACGAATTGAAAAATTTTTTTTAAATTCTTATTAGTTTTAAACTTTCAGATTTAGTTAAACATTTATAAGTAAACCCTTGGTCGGCTATAGTCCAGGTCTACCCAAAGGCTACTTTTTTATTAGCTGCTATACCGAGGTGTAGAGGAGGCTTCTACTCCATTCCCAGTATTACACCACTCGCTCTTGATCCTCCTCGTAGAATACTGAGTGTTTCGCAAAGTGGGCCATCAAGTACCATTTTTTAAAGTCTGACTCGACCAAGAATTAAATCCTGGTTTCCCAGCCCATTGGCAAATACTGTAACTAATATGCTTAATAGACCGCGTAACATTTACAAATAATTTATTTTTCTATAATTATTTATACACCATAATTAAACTTTTTTTGGAAAAAAATATAATAATTAAATAAACATTGACAATGTAACAAAATCAAATTATTATATTAATAAATAAATTATTAAAGAAATGTCAGCCATTGCGGACCTGTGAAGTACCATAATGAACTATTTCCCTTCGGCAGATGGATATTGAACTAGTGTAGTTTCGTGACCTCTCAGTTAATAAAAATTCGGGGTGTAGGAAAACTCTCTGCTGAACTATTTACATCAGACAACAAAGTGGCTCACAGAAACGTTCTCCACCGTCAACACCAAGGGAAGTTTCTGTTCGACCCCCCTCTCACAAACACACTTTGCCAGCAGGCAAAGTTAAGAACTTGTATCTTCTATTGTTATGCACCTGGCTCCCAGTCACAAGCCAGCAGCTCACGAATATCGCTTGTTTAAACCGACTGAAAATTCTTTTTCTCAAATTTTTTTTACTAATCAATTTTGGGCTGTTTATATGCGGTTATATTTATCATTTCTAAATCCCGGCGTTGCCCACGAAAATAGAATAAATAGATAAGCTTACTGAATCATCAAAGCAGAATAAAAAATAGAAAGCATATATATATATATATATATATATATATATATATATATATATATATATATATATATATATATATATATATATATATATATATATATATATATATATATATATATATATATATATATATATACACACACACCGCAGGAAATCAGAAAAAAATAATCCGCATTTATCAGGTACAGGTTCACTTAGTATTCACCCCTTTCTTTGTTCGTTTTTGGAGGGTATAGTGCCATCTTTTCTTAGAAGTGTTAGATGGTGACCTAGTTTTAACGTGGATGCGTTCAGATATGTCTGCTTATATTTTTGCTTATTAATTTATTATTATAATTATCAGTATAGTTATTGCTGTTATTATTAGTTATATTTTTATTTTATTATTACATTTAAATAAGTTTTTTTAATGTGTTTTCAAAATGTAAAATTTTTTTGTGTACGTATAAGTTTGTTATTCCATTTTTATGGTTTAATAAATTTGAAGGTTTTTTAAACTAAAGATAGCTAATTTCTCATTCAAACATAGTCTACACGGCTCCTCTAAGTTTCTACATGCACTGGCTTGTCTTATTATCTCCACTCGATCATCTGTGAGCGTTCACTTTCTTTGAGCTTTCGGTAGAGGCTTCTGGTGGTGTTTTTATTCGGTCATTTTTGTTTTTGAAAGTACTTCTGTGGTCGTAAGAGGACGATCTTCTTAATATATATATATATATATATATATATATATATATATATATATATATATATATATATATATATAGCAATAATGGTAATTAGTAAAAACCGGAAGAAAGTACTCAATACTCAGAGCAAATATACTTTTATTTTATTTTATTACCATTTTATGTGTAACTAAGCAGATAAAACGGCAATAAATAAAAAAAACATATATATATATATATATATATATATATATATATATATATATATATATATATATATATATATATATATATATATATATAAATTAATGCATAAAACAATGGCTGACATATCTTTACTATCGTAAAGTAAATTAAATTTAATAAGTTTTGGGTTGAATTATTGACGACAAAGATGAAGTATTACGCTTCATTTTCCCCTTAAACCAAAGAAAAAACAGCAATATTTGCACACACACTCCTGTCGTATAAATATATAATGCAGATGAGCAGGTTCCTTGTAAACTAAGTAAAATGACTTCTATCTTCATTGACTTAACATAATAAAATTCTTACATTAAAAATAAAGCATTTAAGAATGAAATAATAAAATATTATGCAATTTGGTATATTAATTTTACACTATAATTTCGCTTTTCAAAAAAAAAAAACAAAACAAAAAAAAACGAATTAAACACGAAATCAAACTGAAATGTAACAGAAAAAGATGTCTTTTTTTTTTTCCTGTCTGGTCTTTGTTTTTCTCTCTCAGTGTTGGTTGGGTTCTGTGAAGTCGTCGTAAGGAAGATAACCCATCGGCATCTCCGCCCACTTCTGGCGTTCACCGGAGGCACAAAGAGCGTAGATCATTCCACCTAACAAATAGATGATGGCTGATATATAGAAGATGATATGCCACTCAGAGGCCAGCTGTAGGGGATGTTGAAATGAGCAGCGAAAACAGCAACAGCAACGCATCATGATGAAAAAAAAAAAAAAAAAAAAAAGATGAAAAAAATCACATTTTAAGAAGCGCGATATTAATAAGTAAAATAAATTTTTATTATATTTCATGCATGTCACCATTTTTGTAATTATTCTATAATAATTATTATCTGTATTGTATTTTTCACTTCTACAGAATTGGGACGAGATTTTGTAGTCGATAAATGGAGTTTTCAGATAAAAAAACAAAAAAAAACAATGGTTTCAACTAATTTTTTTTGTGAATTCTAATAAGTTACAATGGCAGCTTCCAAATTATGCAGTGGAAATTACCTGAATATTACTGAATTATTAAAAAAAAGAACTTTAATCGTGTTAGCAGGTAAAAAATTGCCGCCATTTTGCACATACACATCTGTCGTATAAATGTCTTAATAAAATGAAGCGAAACGAAACCATGAACAAGGGAAGTAACTCTAAATTTTTAATGTGACAAAAATGTTGATAAAACCAAATAACAAAACAAACATAACATAGGGTGGTCTTCATTTAAGATTTTTTCATGATTGTTTAATACAAAAGTAACTGTTCGCCTAAAAATTAAATATCGTAAAAATAGCATACATACATGCTTTTTGCAACTGTTGAATTGTATGCCTTGTGACTCTCCTGTGTCTTACATAAGCCTATATTATCGTGTTCTTCAAATTCTATTTTCTTTAATAAAATATTTTCTACCTTATCGATTTTCCTAGTTTTTGAATATAATCATCTTAAAAATTACGGGGAATACGTAGATACCATTGTTTTCATGTGAAATTCAATATTATGATTTCCGAAATTTCGTTGCCTGTATGTCTCTTAATCTCGTCTATCTATCCATCTGTCTGTCCGTTCCACCTTTTCTGGTTGAAATTTTGTATAGACCTTTGTTATGATAAGGTGCAATGAACTAAGTATTATGGTACCCTTTCATGCACAGTTAGTGATTAATATTTGATTAAAAAATGAGCACTAATTTAAGCATATTCAACCATCAATTTCGCAGATGTCAAGAGCCTATAACTTTTGCTCGTTTTTAACGGGCTAAAAAATCTAGTAATATACTAAATTAAATTTGCCCTGTCTTGAACAGCGCGAAAGAGGTGAGGAGACCTGATTTTGACACATCAAACGGAATTTAAATTTACCCTTAAAGGAGCTTTTCACTTTAATGTCGAGTTAGATTCTCTATGGTTATCTGCAGAAGATGTACCATTGATGTTTTTGTCTCACCAAGAGAAAGGCAGCATTCTTTGTGTTTCTGCTCCCCGGAACAGCCTGCCAGAGGAGGTTATAACGGTGACTACCATATTCACGTTTAAAAATGCCTTGAATAAACATTCAGACGGTATGCATCATTTTCTGTCATTTTACATGGTTTGCTGCATGTTTGCTATTTTTTGCCAACAAAGTGATTTGGATAATTCAAAATAGTAATGCCTCTTTAACAACAAAATTACGTCGGATGGCGGTAACGGATTGAAAGCGTTTGGGGGGAAAATGGTGGACACAAGATCCTTCGGTTACATATTACACAATTTATCACCTGAAACCAAAAGAAAAGCTTGTCAAATCGAGAAAATTAGCAGAAAAATCAATAACAAAGAACTCTGTCGTATTTAGCCAAACTTGCCTCGATAATGACTTCCTACCTATAATATATATATATATATATATATATATATATATATATATATATATATATATATATATATATACTTGTTTATTGTTATATAAACATGGTCACATTCTGCTGCTACAAATAGCCACTTGTTTCAATCAAACAACAGATATCATCAGGCAGCGACTTGACTATTCAAAAGTTCATTGAACTTTTGAATAGTCAAGTCGCTGCCTGATGATATCTGTTGTTTGATTGAAACAAGTGGCTATTTGTAGCAGCAGAATGTGACCATGTTTATATAACAATAAACAAGTATTATCAGCTCTTTTATTGAGCACTATCTAACAACCTCGTTGAATTCATTAGTCCATTACTTTTGAATAAAAAACCCCGAGTATATATATATATATATATATATATATATATATATATATATATATATATATATATATATATATATATAAACATTCAGACAGTATATATATGAAATATATCCTGCCTTTTTACATGGCTTGCTACACTTTGCTATTTTTTTGCAAGTAAAATTGATCGATCAATTAATTAGTTCGAATAATCAAAATAAAACAAAGTTTATTTGAAAAAAAAAGCGTAAAATGAAGCTACGCAAAATGATGCTTGGATTCGCCATGTTTACCTACAGATATTTCCTCTGAAGAGAAAAGCTTAACTATTGAAACTCCATAGAATAAAGAAAAATTTATTTTTAATATTTTTTGTTTGAACATATATATTGTAAATTGTGTGTGTGTGTGTGTGTGTGTGTATATATATATATATATATATATATATATATATATATATATATATATATTGCAAACTGCAATGATGAAAAATAAAATATGCAATGTTCACGACATCCGCTCGTTTGCACACTCTAGATTGTCTAATATATTCGCCCAAATTTGGCGTTTAATAATTCTTAATTTCCTTCATTCTCAAGGCGTCAGCATCAGACAAAGCCAAACTCTTTGTCAAGAACTTTGCAGCTAATTCTACCCTTTGTGATCAAGGCCACCAACCCCCAATATTTCCTCCTGTATCAGAAAACACGCTATGTGATATACGTATATCTGTACGTGATGTTGCCAAGCTAATCAAAAACCTTGATTCCAGTAAAGCAACTGGCCCTGACG
Organism: Euprymna scolopes; assembly: GCF_053919585.1. NCBI lineage: Eukaryota > Metazoa > Mollusca > Cephalopoda > Sepiida > Sepiolidae > Euprymna > Euprymna scolopes. Next base: position 117,423,530 of record NC_136487.1, read on the forward strand.
GTATTCCAATTATAGTACTAAAAAAACTTCAACCTGAACTAGCGCCCATACTTACAAAACTGTTTAAACGTTGTCTTAAGGAGAATAGTTTCCCATCTCCCTGGAAAATTTCATCAGTATGCCCTGTATTTAAGAATTCAGGTGATCGCTCATCCCCCTCTCAATAAGTCTCCTGTGCGTCATGAGTAAGTTGCTGGAATCTGTGTTAAATACAGAAGTAATCAACCATCTCAACAAAAATAACCTTTTTAGTGACACTCAATATGGTTTCCGTTCTGCTAGATCTACAGCAGATGTGCTTACAGTTATATCTCATAGGATTAGCAAATCTCTCGACGGAGGCAACCTTTCTAGGGCAATTGCTCTTGACATATCTAAGGCCTTTGATAGGGTATGGCATAAAGGTTTACTTCATAAGATCTCTAGCTATGGTATTGCTGGAAATGTCTTCTCAATTATTAAATCATTTCTTTCTGATAGGTTCATAAGAGTAGTAGTTGAGGAGCAAAAATCAGAAGCTCACAGTATTAATGCCGGTGTCCTTCAGGGGTCCATTTTGGGCCCAACTCTTTTCCTGATCTACATTAATGATCTTCCAAATCACATCCTTACATCATTTGTAGACATCTATGCTGACGACACTACCATTTATGGTAGCACATCTAAGACAGTAAACGACCAAGTTCTCTCCAATTCTCTCTCCTCAGATCTTGATCACGTAGTACAATGGGGTAAGGAGTGGCTGGTTACTTTTAATGCATCTAAAACCAAGCTTCTCTCTTTACATCATCAACATTCTGATCCACATCTGGCATCAATTGAAATGAATGGCTCTCGTCTTCAGGAGGCCTCAAGTGTTGACAAGCTTCTTGGCTTGACCATTACTCCTGATCTTAAATGGAACACGTACATCAAATCTTTTGCCAGGGCTGCTGGAAAAATGGTGGGATCTTTCTATCGATCCGGTAGATATCTCACTGCTGATGCTATTCTCTATCTATATAAGAGCCAGGTACGTCCAAGAATGGAATACTGTTGCCACATCTGCGCAGGAGCTGCTAGAAAGGACTTGGCCTGCCTTGATAGAGTTCAAAATAGACTTTGAAGCCTCGTAGGAGATGTCCTTTTCTCTTCCTTGCAACCTCTATCTCACAGAAGAGATGTTGCGAGTTTGTCTCTGATGTATCGTTATTTTCATGGAAAATGTTCGACTGAGCTTCAATCTATGGTCCCCCCTCGCCAAACTTTCACAAGAAACACTCGTCTAGCTGTAAACACTATCAATAATTCCCCCCACTTTTTATCTGTGCCTAAACCTAAACGTAGATTCCATGAACAAAGCTTCTTTCTTAGAACTGCACGCCTGTGGAATTGTCTTCCATTGTCCTGCTTTCCGGCTGACTACAATATGGTTGTCTTCAAGTCTAACGTAAATAAGTTCTTGATCAGCCGTTCCATATAAGTTATCAAATTTACCAAATTTTCATTACTAATGATTACTATATTGTCCAATTTCTACTGTACACTCTTTAACCCTTATCCTTGAGTGGCCTCTTGGCCTTGATAATGTGATGATGCCTATGTAAAAAAAAAAAGAAAAAAAAAAGCCAATTGTTTGGTGGCAATTGTTTGATGGCAAAGGTAAAGGCTTAGCAAATGGAGAAAAAGGTGGCTGGCTTTGAATCTCGTGACTGTCAGCAATTACCACCCCCTACGCTGATGATCGCGTAAGTCTGTATGTATAAAGAATAATTATTGTTAAATTATAATATATATATATCGTCAAAGGTGTGAGTTCCATATAGAAACGTTGATTTAATTTGAATCAAGTGCGCTTGAAAGCCAAATCACAGCGCAATATTAGGAAAATAAACAAATATTTCAAACAAGTAAAATATTTATTTATTTTTCTAAGAGCGAAACAATAATTAAAAATTACGGCCAACCTCTACAGTCTGACTTAGTCTTAGATATAGGTCACTTAAGATGATGTAAACTTTAGGAAAGAGCTTGAAAGATACGTATCATTTTAGTCAAGAGCAAGAGACGGTCTTCAGATCGTGATGGCTCTAAATAGAGGGGGATCAGAGATGGTGATAGTTTAGGACCAGCGTTACAGCTTTCCAATAGTGGCAACACCACTTGAGTTGTATGAATCTTCATTTGCATCTTTTCCAAAATTCGTCATCTTCCAACCTTATGTCACATATTGCTGAGGTGAGCGGTAAGTAAATATCTACCCTCTCCACATGCTTGTCATTTGATTAGGGTTAGGGTCTCCTTGCTGCTTTGGGTACTTGGAAACCTAAGTAGATGTACAAGTCAAGAATCTATTCATGACAATCAGCCTGACAGACTGTCGGACTGAGATATGTCGTCTGGGTAGTGCTTAAAGGGTTCCCGCTTCCAGACTTTACCACCTGGCTTTCGGGTGGAGTAAGTTAATTGCTTGCTGCCTGAGGAGCTCTAACCAGAGAATGCCGGCAGGTCTGTCTAGACAATTTTTGCTAAATCACAGTGCTCCTTTTTTAGGGGCGCTGACTTGACTCTCCCCATCTTCCAATCTTGTGTTATATCTTGCTGCAGTAAGAAGCAAGTAAATAAACTATCCTCTTATTATGCCAACACTATTGCAGCAAAAGGCAACAAAAAGCTACGAAGTTTTAACATTTCTTGAATTCATATATAAAATATTTTTGTCATAAAATTCATGTGGGGACATGTTGGTAATCAGTATGATCAATAGGATGTGTGATCTTGAATGAGGTTCACATCCACTAAACCTTAACCTTCAAGATTTTTATTTGTAGTATTATCTCGAAAAATAATGCCTATCAAAACATTCCCCAAACTATTACTGAACTAAAGAGGTTCTGTGAAGTCGTCATAAGGGAGATAACCCATCGGATAAACCATAAGGGAGATAACCCATCAGATAACCCATATACATAGCCTAAATCTGTTGAATTCAATTTTCCTCGCAGCAGTCATAAATAAAGACCTATTTTCTTTCGTACAAAAATGTCTCTGCTTAGCGATTAGCTGACCAATCAGCTTACAATACACATTGACTCTATCTGTCCCTTTCTCTCTCTTCTAGCTTTGGCCTCTGGACACTATCTTCACCTGAAGATAATTGCAGACAGACTTTCTGGGATACAAAGAACTTTCTATCTTTCCTTTCTTCACTTAGATACTATCTAACTTCTGCCACCTATACCGAACGGGGTAGATAATTAAATAATCCCTTTTATTGTTATAAATTATTTCTTTGTGCAACGGTTTTCAATGAATACTACTTATATATGAGTTGGTTTTAACACTTTCTGATAAGGCTAGCTCTTATTTTATTTTCCTTCGGGAGGTTAGACACAGTGTCCAGTGTGGATTTGATGAAACTGTTTCTGTGGAACAAACTGGACATGCACTTGGTACATCCAGGTTTTCAGTCCATCTCGTTAACCACTTAAGTACCGTCACATCTCAGGTTAGCTCTTATGTTAGATATTGGCCGAAAGATGTGTTGGTCGATGATTAATCTGATCGTTATAATATTTGTAAAAATAGCATGTCAGAAAAAATGTTATCATAGCAAAATAAATACTTAAAGATAAAATTATTTATGTTAAGATGTTTTAATAGAAAAGAATGTTAGAATACAAACAATTTAAAAATAGGGATGACTTCTACAGTCTGACATAGTCTTACATATAGGTACTTAAGATGATGTAGACTTTAGGAAGGAGCTTGAAAGACACATATCATTTTAGTCTGATTTAGATTGAGCAGACTGTCGATAGTCAGAGGGAGAAAGAGACAGTCTTCAGATCGTGATGGCTAGAGGGGATCAGAAATGGCGATAGTTTCCGACCAGAGTTGCAGCGTTCCAATGGTGCTGTAAATACCACCAAGACGTTGAGTTGTATGAATCTTCATTTGCAACTTTTTCAAGAATTCATCTAATCAAAACCATGGTCCATCAAGGATCAAACATAACTGGTCCATCCTTGATGGACCAGTTATGTTCCTCCATTGAGTGATGTAAGACCACAGAGAATAGTTATTTGCCCCTTTTCTGTTGTCGGTGTAAAACTGTGTCTGTTAATGTTAAACAACACTGTCGTAAGTGTTATACTTGCATAAATTCAACAAATAGAAAAACTAGATTAAACGATCATAACGCTAGACGGTCATATACGAACACACGTCATTTAGATGACTGTGACATGTATTCATTAGAAGAATATTTTATACCACTAGACTATGCACAAATTTAGACACATACATATATACAAGACAGATGTATACATAATATATAGCCCCCCCCCCCCCGACTATACACCTCTTATATCCCTGCAACAATGCAGATATACACATTTGAAGCATATCATTGAAATTAGATAAAACAAAGACTTTCATGGTCGAAACTTAATGGACAAGCCAGGCATATTATTGAATTAAGATAAAAAGATTGTTTGATGAAACTGTTTCTGTGGAAAACTCAAGTCAGGCATAGGCTTAAGTTTATTTGTAACAAATATGGTTGGATTGCAGAAAAGACTGTGAATTTTATTAACTATCCCATCAGTGGATGGATTTTCCTTTGCAGTCGGTTTTTAATGTAGCAAGATTTGAAATGCCTTCCATGATGGTAACACTCACCTGGTTCGATACGATATGTCCTGTGATGCTGGGGCTGATGATGCCTGGCAATGTTGCAAACGTGTTGGAAATACCCATCAGAACACTAGCATACTTTAATAAAACAAAAAAAAAAACAGAAAGATGATTTTAAATATTAACAAAATTATAAGACATATCCATAAGAGTGGCATGTAAGTGTTTGAAAAGCTTAGTAGTAACCAGAAAAATACATATTATTTGGATTGTTCAGTAAGATACATATTGGATTATTTAGTAAGTCACCGTTTTATTAACTCTGTAATAAAATAATATCAAAATAGTTTTTTTTTTCTTACAACAGTAATAAATAATAATATATCATTTAATTATCTTTAATGAGTAATATCAACAATGACTATATAGAAATCCTAAGTAATACCGTGCAGAAAGATTCCTGAGTTCGACAATATACACCCGAAGAAGGTCGTAGGTTACATTGACTCGATCGTTGTGAAAAAGATGAGAACAGTAGTTCGAATAATAGAAATAATGTGAATAATCAATTCAGAAATGTAACCAGAAGAGTTTAATATCAGATTTCATTAAAAGGGAAAAGGAAAAAGATATTTGCAACATTTTATGTTAAACAAACGTTAAACAAATAATTCGTGCATATCGTTCCAACAAACGTGTAGTTGTGCATATGCGCATTATCGCCAGTGGATGATCAAGAATATATATATATATATATATATATATATATATATATATATATATATATATATATATATATATATATATATATCTACAGTCATCCACATACAGTACTGTATATATATATATATATATATATATATATATATATATATATATATTGTGGTTAACGGTTGCCGAATGGATTAGGTCAGGGATAGCTTCTGCTGCCGGGTTCAAATCTATTGACGGTGTTAATCGTGACTCCCTGCACTGATGAAACACTAGTGTCTGTAGGTATTTGTAGTAAATAATTATGCATATATATATATATATATATATATATATATATATATATATATATATATATATTGACATTGTTTATTTTTTATTTATTTTAAGCAGGGTGACCCGACATTGTCCGGGATTAAATGATAATCAACGTATGTTTCACACTCCTATATTTTTATTGTTATCGAAATTGATGAAATATCCCATTTTTTAATCAAATCGATTGATTGCCTGCTCTAATTGGGGACCAATCAAAATGCTTGACTACATTCATAATACATTGTAGTCTACATTGCACTGTAGAAAACCTACCGTTGATTTTATAAAATTATTTTATATGTTTGGAATTATAGAATGCAAAAGTCAAATGTCTGATCTTACTGGTTGTCAAGTGTCAGGGTGCAATTGTGCTTTAAACAGAAACATTAATTTCGAATGCACTCCTGTCAAATCAGAGAACCTACTGTTAATTTTATATTTTGGCCTTTCGGCTTGTGGTAATAAAACTTCTCGTATTCATTTGTGATGTTAGGCTGTATAAGATGCTAACTTTTGACAAAATTGCCTGTTCATTCTTTCGTCGGATTATTTTGACAATCGATTATCGATACTTATTGACGACATCCCGATACAAAACCTATCTAAGAACACTGACATACACATAAAGTATCTTTGTGTGAAATTTCATAAAAAATCGTCCCAGCCGTTTTGGAGTCCATAGGGAACGAACTCACAAACAAAGACAGTTCCTTTTATATAATAGTAGAGATAACGATAGGGATAACACTAAAAATGGTAACATTATAAAACACTAAAAATGGTAACATTATAAAACACAATAAATGATAACAAAATTCTTAAAAAACAGGAGTTAAAAAACATTAACGTAAATTTTAAAATCAAACTATAAACAACTAGCAAGGTTAGTCGACGTTGCTCGGGTTAGAAGAATAATAACACCGCATGCAACTATACATAAATGACGAAGCCGATATTTTAATAAGTGCATGTATTTTCAGAGTATGAGTTCTTTTCCCTATGATCGACTCCAAAAAATATATCAAAGAACTCATTACATTTCCTATCATATCTACTAGGCTGAGACATAAGAGGCTAATATGGGATAGAGACTAGATTTATAAGGCTCATCCAAAGTGGGGAGTTGTGCAACAGGATGTTTGTTTACATTACATTTTGATAAAATATTCTGAAACTATTTTTCCATTTCATCAATCAGAAATTCACTGCATCTCGTTTCTCTCAAGGATTGTTGATGTCGGATTAGGACTTTAGAAATACTAAATAAACACTCATTTTGGGAGCAAAGTGTAGTGTCTGTTCTGATACTGCACTTCATTTTTTCTGTCTTTGGTCAATGAAGAAGAAATCCTTCTAGACCGAGGCAATTTTAATTTTCATCTCAACCCAAAGCGTCCCTTTTTGGAGAATTGAAGTTTCCCCACATATAGAGTCCATATAGTCACAATCACCATTACACCATGAGAGGTGACGGTGGTCAAGTTAACGACACAGATTGATAACCTGGGTGTTCCAAGTTCGAATCCAGTTTTTCCACAAAACATTATTTTCACTTAGGATGATAGCAACCTTCACATGGTCCCTTCCATAATCCCCATAATGTCTTTCTAGAAAGAATTCTGATTAGAAAAATATCGGAGAAACCAATACCAACAATAGAATCTTTGGATTCATACGATATAATGATGATGATCATCCCACCACAATGGTATGAAACTAGAGAAGCAATTGTTTCAACAAGACATCAATTCTTTATACAACTGATGTCATTATAGAATGGTTGGGTTGTTGCTTTGCAGATTGCCTAATTCTAGAATGGTCACCACATTCATCGGATATAAACCCATTTCTAGTTGTGGGATTATTTGAAAGGCCATGTGTACCAGAAAAACCTATAAACAATTTCAGAACTCAAGGTAGCCAGAATTAAACAGATCAATGGAAGATCATGTCATGGTAATTGAAAACTCAAAGTAAATTGGAACCCTCATTTTTAATTGAATAAATTGTTATTTCATTTTTTAGGGAATCTGAAGTTTTCTTGTCTTTCTTGGAATGGCTGTGTTGTCACTTTGCAGATTGACTAATTCTAGAATGGTCACCACATTCATCGGATATAAACCCACCAGATTTCTATTTATGAAATTATTTGAAAGGTCATGTGTTCCAGAACAGCCTATAAAAATTTGCAGAATAGCCATGATCAGGCAGGTCCACATCAAAACAATAAAAGAGCATTTCAGGGTAATTGAAAACTTCAATCAAAGTAAAATAGTTCCATAATATTTTGTCAAAATGTCATGTAAACAAAAACTCATTTTAATTGTTAAATTATCATTTCATTTTTTTTTTTTTTAGATATCTAAAGTTTTCTGGTCTTTCTTGTCTTGTTCATAAGTTTTGACCTTGTATGTCGATTTCAAACTTTTGATTTTTGTTTTGGCGTTTTCATCAAATATAAAACAGTTAAAGCGCTATATTTGTGTTCCATTCCGGGAAAGACTTTATCAGGTTAAATTGTGAAGGCTAACATCCAAGATGGAGTAATCTTCCACACAGTTAATCTCATTATGTAGTGGCTAGAATTATTGCTTTGCAGGTCACTTGCTCTACAGGTGCCATGTTCCAGAATGGTAATCACATTCACCAGATTTAAACCCGCTGGGATTTTTCGCTGGGACTGGGATTTTTCAAAAGACCATGTGTACCAGAACACGTCGTCATAACTTGTCAGACCCATTGCTTAAAAGTTCATATAGTCAGCAAATAGGGTAGATCACCATAACAATTTGCAACAAGAAGAGGAATGAGACATCAACACTTCGCACAGCTAATGTCATTGTGGAGTATTTTTTATTACATTTACACCTCAAATAAGGCACTTTGTCACTTTGATGGGGCTACTATCAGGGACCTAAGTTGCAGGGGTACTATGTAGGGAGTTTAGCAGCAAGATGTCTGTTCACATACTTGAACTTCTGCATGTCAGTACAGTTGGAAAAGCAGGAACCCGGAAGAGAATTCCAAAGTCTATAAGTTCTGGCGAATAAACTATTAGAATAGAAGCCTTTCTTACATCTAGGGATCTCTACTGTGTAGGAGTGGGACTTCGCTGCCTGTCGGGTTTGTCGGGGGTACGTTTGTCGAGGGGCACAAGGGCCTGTAGTTCGTCCTCCATTAAAATACTTGTAAAACAGGCAGAAGGATGCAACATTTTGTCAATGGGACAGGGGCTGAAGCCTAAATGACAGTTCAGGACCTATCAGGTTGGCGACTCTCTTTTGAACCCTGTCCAGAAGCGAGAGACTAGTAGCAGATGTACCAGCCCAAATATGACAGCATCCTGTGGCAGCGCCCATGTATGAATGGAGGCTTTGTAGAGGTACAGGATACTTTTAGGCATAAGTAACTTCCTAGCACAGTAGAGAGAGCCCACCTTTTTTGCAGCAGCCTTGGCAATGATCTTGATGTATCTATTCCAACTCATGTTCTCTGTGAACGTTAAACCGAGGAGTTTGAATGAAGGTAATGCATCTTTAGTCATAGCTATTAGTGGTTGCTAAGGTTTCATGTAATTATTAAAGGAAACAAGCTTTGTCTTGGCAGCGTTGAACGTTACCAACCATTTTTGACCCTATTCCACTACAAACTGAAGGTCTTTCATCTCAACACAAAGCGTCCCTTTTTGGAGAATTGAAGTTTCCTCACATATAGAGTCCATATAGTCACAATCACCATCACACCATGAGAGGTGACCGTGGTCAAGTTAACGACACAGATTGATAACCTGGATGTTCCAAGTTCGAATCCAGTTTTTCCACAAAAGTCATTGCTTTGCAGGTCACTTGGTCTACAGGTGCCATGTTCCAGAATGGCAATCACATTCACCAGATTTAAACCCGCTGGGATTTTTTGCTGGGATTGGGATTTTTCAAAAGACCATGTGTACCAGAACACGTCGCCATAAACTTGAACTTCTGCAAAAACAACTTGTCCCAGCCGTTTCCTAAACCATAGGCACACTTTTTAGACTTTTTTCCTAAAATCAAACAGAACTGCCTTGGACATGGTTTCTCTCAAAAAGATTTCCAATCTGTGGAACACGTTGCCACAGGAATGTTTCCCTACAGACTACGACATAGTTGTTTTCAAGTCAAATATCAACAAATATGTCATGTCGTCCCGTGAATTGATCACAGTTCTCAATTCTTTCATGATCAAGGTTAGTTGCTTTTCAGATTGACCAATTCTAGAATGGTCACCATGTACTCTGGATTTCAACCTACTAGATTTCTTTATTTGGGATTATTTGAAAGATCATGCGTACCAGAACAAGTCACAGACAATTGCAGAACTCAAAGTAGCCAGAATTCAACAGATCCATCTCACAACAACGAAAGAAAGTCCCAGGAGAATGGAAAACTTCACTCAACGGCTTCAAGTATGTCAACAGCATCGGAATGCACATTTAGAACACGTTTGTAAAATTTTAATAACAAGAAATACTGAATGAACACTAATTTTATCTGTCCTTAGTCAGTGAAGGAGAAATTTTACTAGACAGAGGCAATTTTTACTTTCGTCCCAATCTAGAGTGCACCTTTTTGGTGATGACCTTGTGTCTTACTCTGCCCTTGTGGCAAGGCCAGATTAGCAGGACACTCCTTTTATTTGTTAAGTTGTTATCATCCCAGTTTTTTTGGAAATCTAAAGTTTTCTTTCTTGTCGTGTTCATTTATACTGCAGCATCTTATATGTTGATTTGATCTTTCAATTTTTCGATCAATGAAGTAGAAATCCTTCTAGACTGAGGCAATTTCTATTTTTATCCCAATCCAACTTGCTCCTTTTTTTTGAGGAGCTAGATTTTTCCCACATTACAACCATCCTTTTGTCTGACTTATAATATCTATTCATTTGCAAGGCAAATAAATAGGTATTAACGCGTTGATTGCTCTGTAGTAGTCATAGACATTACCATTTCTTTCTTCTTGTAGGGAGGAACCCTTGCGAGGTGATTTGGTCACATGAGAACCAATCAGGCTTAAACTGAACCCTTGAAGGATAACTTCCAAACCCTTTGGGAGTTATAAAGAAGTCAACAGAGAGCTTCCTGGCAACAATCAGGAAAAACGTCCTCTGTCTTTTCTCTGTCAAAACGAGGCTCTCTTCACTTGAAGAAAATATTTTGAGCAGCCGAACATGAGCGTGTATACATTTATACTAAGACATCTTATACATTGATTCGAAATTTTAATTTTCGTTTCAACATTTTTATCAAATACTAAAATGGTTAAATCTTAAAACAGATCAGGCTGTCTGAAGATATTGATTTCCTGACCTAAAATGCACCGAACATTGATGTTATTGCTTTTTTTCCTTTGCCTTTACAAAACTCAATCATGTTCTGCAAAGTCAGAAACAAAATACAACAGTTTTCCTCTACAAAATAACGAAGCCAAACACTATAAATAAATATTTGAAGATTTAAACTAATTGAACCATACAAACTTTTTTCAAAAATGACTGGATTTGGCATTAAATGACACGAAAAGGGTTGATATGCCGTAAAACAAAAAGAAACCAAAAATATGCAAACTTAATAAGTAATGTTTTTTTGTTAATTACTGCACATACTTACATAACTACAGAATAAATGGTGCTTAAGAGACGTGAAACATTCATAAATTTAAACCTGTGTATTAATTTGCCTTTGCTTCTTATTTGTACTGGCCATAATACTTTGATGTCTTGTAAAATTTTAATATTATAACAAGAAGTATAGTTCTCCAAGTGGCATTACAGACGGATGATTCTTGATTCAAAACCATAAGAAATTTTCTTTGCCCGACATTTTGTAATCCACTTTTTTTTCTTTTTTTTTTTTTTACATACATCCTAAGTAGATTTTCTTATATTAAAAAAAAATGACTTTGTGTCTAATTCTTGCTGAGCTAAGTACATCGAAACTCTCATTTTAATTGTTGAATCATTATTAACTTCTTTTTTTTTTTGGAAATTCAGTTTTCTTGTCTTTCTTGCGCCGTTTATAAGTTTTGAGCTTGTGTATGACATATATGTATACTTGTATACTGAGACACCTTATATGTCGATTTCAAACTTTCGATTTTGTTTTGACACTTTTCATCAAATATCAAAACGGTTAAAGCTTAAAATGCTACGTCCATATGACAGGAAATCTTTTGGGTCTTAAATGGGTATGTTTGGTGCTGCCGGATCGGGCTGTCTGAAGATACCAGACATAATCATGTTGACACACTGATTCCTGTCAGATCACCAGTTAAGCAATGTTTAGCCTGGTCATTACTAAAATCGGGGACCAATTTGGGAATTTCAGGCGCTGTATGTAGGAGGACGTTGACACCTCCCTGCAAGAATTGCAAGAACCTAACATTGTCATCTCCCCTAACGGGGCTATACATGTGACAGGGGACGACTTGTGAATTTCATACTCCCATGAAACTTAAGCTAGTTAAACCTAAATAGGGTTAGTGCCGTTTCACACACACACACACACACACACACACACACACACACACACACACACACACACACACACACACACACACACAAACACACGCATGCACGCGCACGCATGCACACGCACGCACACGCACGCATGCACACGCACGCACGCACACAAACACACACACACGCACGCACACACACACGCACGCGCGCACACACACGCGCACGCGCACACACACACACACACACACACACACACACACACACACACACACACACACACACACACACACACAAGATACCGGCTTCCTAACCTAAAATTCATCAAATATGAAGGTTATTGTATTTTCCTTTCGCTTTGCAAAACTCAATCATGTTCTGTAAAACAAAAAAACAAACAATTTTCCTTTACAAAACAATCAAACCAAGCACTATGTATAAATATTTGACGATATAAAAAGCTTGAATATAGAAATATTTTTTTTTGTTAAATTACCTGATTTAGTATTAAATAACCTAAAAAGGATGGATATGGCATAAAGCAAAACAACCAAACCAAACACCTTGAGTAAATATTTTAAGATATAAACAACCTAAAACTTAAAAACTGTTGGGGTCTTACATCTGTAAATATATTAAGTACTAGTTTCATGCAATGTTTTGTGTCAACTACTCCACATGATGAATAATGCTTAAAAGACGCGAAATGCTCATGAATTTAATACCTTCGAAGTGGGCATTAATTTGCATTTGATATCAAACTGACTTACAGTGCCGACTATAATGATTTACGGAGTTGAATAATTTAAACTAAACCTTGTCGTAGGAACCTCGATTGATTTATGAGAAAGAACTTACCTGTGGTGCAATATCCAAATGGTTCACACTAAATCCAGCCCAGGCAAAGCCCCCAATACCAACGCCGATCGTAACGCAAGTGATTCCCGCCTCCTTGGTCATCAAATAACCTGCCGCCACCATGAAAATTGCCTGGATAAAAAAAGCTGCCAAGAAAATAAACAATTAATACACACATTTTTTTTTTCAAAAAACTATGCTGTACTGACACACACACACTTTTAGACTTTTTTCCTAAAATCAAACAGAACTGCCTCGGACATGGTTTCTATTAAAAAGACTTCCGATCTGTGGAACACGTTGCCACAGGAATGTTTCCCTACAGACTACGACGTAGTTGCTTTCAAGTCAAATATCAACAAATATGCCATGTCGTCCCGTGAATTGATCACAGTTCTCAATTCTTTCATAGTATTTTCCCATCATCTGTTTGAAAATCTCAATAAATCCGATCCTCGAATCACTTTTAGGCCTTGGTAAGTGGTGAAGCGTCAGTATTAAGAAATGTCTCAATAGGTGGAGTTATAAGAAAAAGAGGAGAAAAAGAAAACGTTATAAAGTGAAAAAATTTGTTTTCAAATAATAAAATATTTGATATTAATATTAGCGAAAACATTGTCAAAGTATAATCTATTTCATCGTTTTTAACGGAGGGTGTATACTATAATATATTACATATACATTTACAATATCTATTTCAACGTTGCTCCATGTGTAAGTGGAGCTTGATTAGCCTGATGATTTCCCTCATTAATGAAACATAAACGTTTCTGCGTAGCTTTTTTGCCATAAAATTTAGTTTTGTAATATATATATATATATATATATATATATATATATATCAGGGAAGTGTTAAAACCAATATATATATATATATATATATATATATATATATATATATATATATATATGATGATTGCAACGACTTGTCAGACGAGTGCCACTCCCTCAGACACTGAAAGTTCATGAGCCCGAAAAGGTAAATTACATGAGCCTGTAAAGGAAAATGACATATAGTCCTGCCGGCGAATTCACATGCTCAAGCAGACATGACACTATAGACGGTCATTGTTATACATACATATATATACACGCACGCACACATGCATATGTACACATATCACACACATATATACATGCATACATACACAATACACATTACACACACATACATATACATACACACACATGCAAACATACACAAGACGGCCATTGGTATACATACATATAAATATATACATGCATACATACATACATACATGTCTGTAAGCATACGCTCATATATACCCATATACATACACAATGCATAATACACAAACATACATATACATACCTACATGCATGCATACACATATACACACATATACACACATATACAAATACATACACACATATACTTACACATACACATACATATACGTACACATATGCACATATATATATACATACACTTACCTTCTTCTTCTTCTTCTTCTTCTTCTTCTTCTTGCTCGTCCGTCGAAGTCGACGATGACCAAGGTATCAATCAGTTCGGCGTCAGGGGTTTGTGGGTCCTGAGATGGCCGATGAGGCCAATCCGTGCTCGGCAGACTCTTCCACACGTGAAGGCGGTATCGGCAGGCTGTGAACCGGCAGCTCTCTCCTTCCTCCTCTTGCGCTTCTGCTGGTCGTGTGTCATGCGTTGATTCTCTGCCCTGTCGGCTCTTAGGCTGATGACGCAACGCCAGGCCGAACGTTTAGCAGCGAGACTCTCCCAAGACTGGGGGCTGATGTCAAAGTCTTTTAGGGACGTTCTAAGACAGTCTTTATATCGTTTCTTTTGGCCCCCTGCATTCCGCTTTCCCTGGCTGAGTTCCCCATAGAAAAGTTGTTTGGGGATTCGGCTGTCGTGCATGCGATAGACATGGCCTGCCCACCGGAGCTGGGTTTTGCGGATTATGGTGGTGATGGTATGGAGCCCCGCGCGCTTCAAGACTTCTGTGTCAGGAATTCTGTCTTGCCAGCGGATGTTGAGAAGATTACGGAGGCATCTGAGGTGGAAGCCATTCAACTGTTTTTCATGTCTTTTATATGGCGTCCAAGTTTCACAACCGTAGAGTAGGGTTGTCAGGACGACCGCTCGGTATACTTTCAGTTTGGTAGCGAGTGTAATGCCTCTCCTCTTCCACACATTGTCTCTAAGTCTTCCAAATGCACTGCTCGCTGTGGAGATCCTATGGTTAACCTCAATGTCAATGTTGGCGGTGCAGGAGAGGGTGCTGCTAAGGTAGGTGAATTGCTTCACAGCATGGATCTTCTGCCCTTTGACAGTGATGCCGGGTTCATGGTATGCATCTCCTGAGGCGGGTTGGTACATAACTTCTGTCTTCTTTGTACTGATGGTGAGACCAAAGTTGTCACAACTGGTGGAAAATCCGTCCATTTGATGTTGCATCTCTATCTCATTTGGGGCATTAAGGGCACAGTCATCGGCAAAGAGAAGGTCTCTGATGATGGTTTCCCTACTTTCGTGACTGCCTGCATTCGCCTGATGTTAAACAATTCCCCGTCACATCTGTACTTGATGACAATGTCAGAGTGACTGTCTTTGAAAAAGATACACTTACCTACATATACATACACATACATATGTATGCATTCATACACATACACACATACATATACACATACACATACATACACACATTACACATACGCATATATGCATATACACACATACATGCATACAAACATATATACACACAGACACATATACATACATATACACATAGATATAAATACATATAAACACACATGCACATATATAAATATACACACACATACATATATAAATATACATACACATATACATACATAGATACATATAATGATGGCAGATTAATTGTTACATGCATCCAGCATTTCAGGCGTACACACGTCACAGCTTTTTTATCGTCACAGGACTTCTTTTTTTTAATAGACAAATGCCTGAGGGAGTATCTATACAAAGATGATGTTACAGAGTTTTAGATTTGTATGACAGCTAAATCTCTCTCTCGGTTCAAAATGTTGACATCCAGCAACAAGCAAGAGCAAGATAGCCAGCAACAAGTCAAACTGCAGACCAGCTTAATGCGGGTACTGGTCTCCTGCTATGTTTTTTTTTTTTAAATCAGAAATCCGCATCTCCCAGAGGGGCTGCCCTCATCACGCCCCACGGGAGCCATTTCCATCCCACACACACATGGAAATGAACACATGCATACATACAGATGTATGCAACATACATATGCATGTGCACACACATGCAAACATACACACATAGTAGCACACAAATACGTATATACATACACATGCATATACATACGTACACATACGTACACATAATACACATGAAGGAACATTCCAAAAGTCTTAAATACTCAATGATTAGGACGACGATGATGGTGATGGGCACGATTTTAAAAAAAAATTTTTGAAATGGCACGGATTTACATCTTGTTCTTATTTTTACAAAAAAGTTTTGCTATAAGACTATCACGATGAGTCAAATGTAAATACAGTCCGACCGACATATATTAAAGACGCTTACTCTTTTTTTTTTAAACAAAATAAAAACTTTATATATATATATATATACATATATATATAGATATATGTATATATATATGTCTCATGTCGCGGGGTTCGAATCGTTCGACTGGTAGTAATCGTGACACCCTGCACTGAAGAATCCCGAAAGGATGAAACACTAGTGTCTGTAGGTATTTAATTATTATAGTAAAAAAAATAATTATGACAGCCCCTTTAAGAAATTCGTCTCTTATCGTTGAGCACTTTCTGTTGAATTAAAAAGTCGGTCAATTTAGCTCATATGCGTAGATCATCGTATAACGATTTGATCACTGTCTGTCTGACGTAATGAACATTTAAATTAAAATGTTTAAAATTCAACGCTATTTCACACGGTTAATAGTAGCCGAATGGATACGGTCTCCGCTAATCGAGCCAGAGATGTCTCGTGTCGCGGGGTTCGAATCGTTCGACTGGTAGTAATCGTGACACCCTGCACTGAAGAATCCCGAAAGGATGAAACACTAGTGTCTGTAGGTATTTAATTATTATAGTAAAAAAAATAATTATATATATATATATATATATATATATATATATATACTATCAGGGAAACCCGACATTATCCGAGATTGAATGATGATCAATAAATTTTCCACCCTCCCATACTTTTATTGTCATCACAATCAGTGAAATCGACCATTTTTTAATCAAATCGACTGATTGCCTGCTCTACAACGTTCGGGTTCACAATGTGCTTATCGCCAGATTAGAAGTATGAGTGTGTGGTTATGAAATCTTTCCCAATCCTCCCCACTCTTCTGATTTTCCAGGTGATGCGGTCTTCATTTAAAAAATTACATCATGATTGGAAGACCTATCTGGGGTATTCTACAAAAACAGTGCACAGGGCTGCATTAAACGATGGGATAAATGTGTAACTCTTGATGAGTCCTATGTAGACTAATAACTGTAGCAAATTTCATTGCTCCACTGAAGTGGTTTAATTGTGCTTTAAACACAAATATTCATTTTGAATGCGACTTTGTCTTATCAAAGAACCAACTGTAGATTTTATGAAACTATTTTTACATAATAACTTGAATTAAAGTTAAACATACAAAAGTCAAGTAGTGCTCTGGAGGCTCAATTGTGCTCTAACAAGAAACATTCATTTCGAACACGCCCCGTCTTATAAAAGAATGTACAGTTGATTTTATAAGTTGGGTCTTTTCGCTTGTGCAGCGACAAAATTTCTCAATTTTTTTGATTATCAATTTTTTTGATTATCAATTTTTATACTTATCAATTTTTTTGATTATCAATTTTTTTGATTATCAATTTTTATACTTATCAATTTTTTTGATTATCAATTTTTTTGATTATCAATTTTTATACTTATCAGAGACATTCCGATACAAAACGTACATAACAACACTTCCAGACATATCAAGTACATTCGTGTGAAATAAAAAACAAATTGTGCCAGCCGTTTCCGAATCCCTAGGGATTATAGAACGTCCTTTGTACAATTGTAGTCTACTCTTCTGCAGGCATCAATTACCGTCCAGATTTAATCTTTCTTTTGGCTCATCAGAACTAAGCCTGTCTTTAAGACTCATATTCCACATCTATTGTATCATTCCCATATCATTTTTCTCCATGCAACGCATGTCCCCAACCCTGACTGATCAGATTTTGCTTCCATTCATCATCACACTGCACACACATAGTGCCTGATAGACTCTTTTGTTAATCGAGAGTAGTAACACTATGCTGGTTAGTAATGACAAAAGTAAGAGACTTTTTTTCTCCTAATATTATTAAATCTTACATTAATTATATTTACTTCAAACAAGGCATATTGCACTTGAGATGTAATGAGTTACTGAGAATTAGGGCCTGGGTTGCCCCATCAGCATTTCTTGAGGAGCGCCTCAGGCAATTAGCAATAAACTAACCCATTCTCAAACAAAGAAAGCAATTCTTTCAATGTGAACAAACTAACAAAGTCTCCTGTTTTGCACACAGTGCAGTTCTTAATAGGTTCAAGGGTGCTTCAAGTTCGTTGTACATAAAAAAATAATCGAAAATATTGTATAACTTTCATCTATATAGTCAGTATAATTATTAAACATCCTCTATTAGACCTAAGGATAATGAAACAACAATAAACAAAAGATCCTAACACTTTTTTCATTTGTCTACATCGAATATACAAGTAGGTAAACGTTAAGTAACATAGCTCCAAAATATTTCACAAAAGTTAATTGTTCTTAGTTACTTGCTTCCCCACCAGGGCAGAGTTAGACACCAAGGTCGGTTTTTAATGTGGGGAAGGAACAAATTAAAATTGTCTCAGTCGTGAGGATTTCTCCTCCACAAAAAATTGAAGTATAGCATCAGAAATTTGATCTTGGCCCAACTTTATAAAAAAAAGAGATGTTGTCTCAAAAAAAAAAAAAAAAAAAAATTTGTGAAATTTTAATCACTAGGTTTCTTCAATTTTATTTATATGTCCCAGCATTCAACTCAGTTTCTATATATATCAAAACAAGCAAGATGACTCGACATTGCTCAGGATTGAATGATGATCAACAAATGTTTCACACTCTCATATTTTCGCCCAAGAAGGACCAACAATCCAGAAGGAGCGAATCTCCAGCA
This sequence comes from Euprymna scolopes, assembly GCF_053919585.1. Classification (NCBI taxonomy): domain Eukaryota; kingdom Metazoa; phylum Mollusca; class Cephalopoda; order Sepiida; family Sepiolidae; genus Euprymna; species Euprymna scolopes. The sequence goes on from NC_136487.1 coordinate 117,442,742, forward strand.
CCAGCCAGGGGAACTCCAACTCCAGGGAAATCAACGGCCATGGAGAAATCTAACACAGAGAACTCCCCCATAGGTGACTCGGCAACAATGTCACCGACGAAAAAGAAGATGAGAGGTAACCAGGGAGTCAGACAAAGCCAGGAAGCAACATCCAACGCTGACTGGCCAGCTCTGACCCCCAATAAGGCCAATACCAAGCCGCAGCAACAACCAAAAGTGGTGCCAGCAGATCCATGTCCAGGGTCGTCCAACCCATCACAAGAGCCGGCAACAGCATGGGGCGTGAAGACGCAGTTGGAAAACCTGACTCCGGAGGGATATAGAGAACTCTTTAACTCCACGTACAAGGAGTACATGGTGGGCAAGAAAAGAAAAGAGTTCTCTTGCTGATTATGTCAGACCTCAGGACCTGAAGTTTGACAGGGGTCGACAGGGACAGCATGGTGACACTCCTCCTGGAGCTAAATATTCCAGCTAGCTATATCTGCAGGAGAAGCTACGCCATGTGGGACATGCTGCTACCCAGTCCGGAAGACGCAGTAAGGCTCATGAGCACCGACCACCAGGGTAAAAGAATAAGACTCCAACCAGAGTACTTAAGCAAGAGGAACGCCAATGTCTCCGTGCTGAATGTTCCAGTCTACATGGGCGCCCAGCAAGTCGGGGTGATCCTAAATCAGTACGGAGATATGGAAACCATAACACCAGTCCGCGGCCAACAAAACGTCATGACCGGAAAACACAAGGTCAGAATGGTCGTGGACAAGGCTGAATTTGAAAAAATCCCAGCCATGTTGAAATTCGAGGATTAGACCATGACCCTCATAGTGGAGGGCAGGAAGCCCCACTGCTGGCACTGCCAAAAACGAGGTCACATGGCCAAGGACTGCCCCAAAAGACTCCTGGCTACAGTCCCTCTGAAACCACAAGGGTTGGCCCCGACCATAAAGCCAGCTCAAACCCCAGCTGCAGCCCAACCAACAATTTCCGCCACAGCCAAACCAGGTCAAGCAGCAGAGGCTGGATGGTCGACGGTTATTAGGAGGGGCAGATGTCCCCTAAGTGTGCCCTAACAAACAGTGACCATTGATGAACCAGACCACACACCCATGGACATCCTGCGCCCTCTTCCTCGAACAAGAGGAAACTTCAAGACTCAAAGGAAGAGATTGCATCGGAAGAAGAGGAGACCACAGCATCAGCAGTGGTAGAAACAGCAAATGCAGCAGAGACAAAAGAGAGAAAGAAGACAAAGAGGAGGAAGAGTAGGAAGACGAAGGAAAACACCCCCACCCCAAAAGACAAAGTTTCAAATGCCGAGGCTGATCTCCCCACAACCTCAACCCCCAAACAGCCAGAGCAAACGACCCTCCATCCCCAAACTCTCTAGAATTCTAGCATGCAACCTATCCCCAGAAAGGTTGACCAACAAAAAATCAACACCCCCAACACTAAGCACCCCAACACCCGACAGCCCCTCCCCTAATTCCCCTCCACACCTCCTCCAGACAAGGAAAAAACCACCCCACCAGTCCGCATGGAGCGGACTAAAAGATTTCCCTTCCTTCCAGGAGGAAGGATATGTGAGATGGGCCCTCTGCAGGCAACACCAGAGCTGAAAGGCCAGCAGAAGGTCCGTTACAAACAATTAAGGAACTTTACTTAAGAGATTGGGGACAATATCATCGATCCCACCAAGTTCAAAGACGCTCCCTTGTTGACCACATTTGTTAGAGTAAACAAGGATTCTAGGACGGAGGCTCTCCGGGCCATGATAGATGCCGCAAAAAATGCAATCCCGGGCCAGCAGGTGGTGGACACAGAGCATCCTTCGCTGAACAATTTACATTGATACGCATCTGATACGCATGATCGTAGAGGGGACAGAAGACGACGCCAAGGCTGTGCTGATCAGTTTGGATCAGTCCAAGGCTTTTGATAGGGTGGACTATCGGTTCCTGGGATCTGTGCTGGAGACCGCTGGATTTAATCCGGAGTTCCGCAAGTGGATTTCTGTACTGTATGACAGGCCGACGGTAGCGGTGCAGATCAACGGTAAGCTGTCGGAGTGTTTCACCGTCTCCCGGTCGGTGTGACAGGGTTGTCCACTGTCGCCTCTCTTGCATGTCCTGGCATTGGAACCCCTCCTTCGCAAGTTAAGGGACGATGCGACTACACCACTCCTGCGCGGGATAGCTCTCCCTGGAGGCACACGAGCCAGGGTTTCTATGTTTACCGATGACATCACCATGTTCGTGTCTTACCCCACAGACATTCAAACGGTCAAATTTAGTATGGGTGACCCTGGCAAATGTCTGGTTTGCGTCCCCCGGGGATTTTTTATGCTGAAAAGCCCTTTCTTCTGGCGCATTTCTCATAATTCTCAACAAAAACTTGATATGTCTATATAGTGGTTTCCCATGTTACTGAATGTAAATATACATGTGTTATGGTGTGAAACTGCACTGTTTGTCCATAGTCACTGGTATTCAGCATTCCAAATGGCTCATAAGGGGTTAAAAATGTACAATTATTGAAAAAAATGACACTTTTTGCCCCATAAATTTTGACCTATCCATTACATTTTTCTGAAACTTGTCCAAAATGTGCAGGGCATTGTTCTTAATATAAATTCAGTATGGGTGACCCTAGCAAAATTCTGCTTTGCGCCCCCCGGGGACTTTTAGTGCTAAAAATGCCCTTTTTCATATTTCTCAATAAAAAACTTGATATGTATATCTATATAGTGCTCTCCCATGGTGCTGAATTCAAATATACATGTGTTACGGTGTAAAACTGCATAGTTTGTCCATTGTCACTGGTATTCAGCATTCCAAGGGGCTCATAAGGGGTCAAAAATGTACCAAAATTGAAAATAATGACACATTTTGCCCCATAAATTTTTACCTATCCATTAGACTTTTCTGAAACTTAAATGTAACTTTTCCTTGGCCACATGGCTAAGATCAAAGTGTAGTATCTGTTCTTAACCGATACTGCATTTATTTGTAACTAATAAGTAAATGTGTTACGGACGGACCGACCGACCGACGGAGAATAGTTTTTTTTTTAATGCATACCACAGAATTTATATTAGTTGTGTGCAAGCAACTCTAAAAGTCACTCAATCAGTCGGTTGGTCGGTCCATAACACATCTACTTTTTATTTCTTTTTATGTTTATTATACCACGATCTTTGGGGACCCTGAATAAAAAAATAACGTTTCAAATTCCCTAAATAAAATAATTTTTGTGATATAAAGTGGGGGATCACTTTTTTGTATTAATTTAATGTAAAATGATCACCCACTTTACAACCAGTCAGTCTCAAAGCCATTCAAGTTATTCTCCAGATCATTCAAGTTGTTTTTGAAGGATTCCAGTTATTTTTTAAGCATTCAAGTCATTCTTAAGGTCATTCAATTCATCCTTAAGTTCATTAAAGTCATTCTAAGTCATTTACTTTTTATTTATTTAAGTAACTTCAGCCCATTTTTCGGTCATTTTAGTTTATCTTTAAGAATTTCATGTCAATCCTACAACATGAATTCATTACATGAGAGCACGCGACTAATGGCTATCGGCCTTGTTTTCAATCAAATCAATTGATTGCCTGTTCTAATTGTGGAACTTATCGCGATGCATCTGGAGGAAGCTTCACATACCTCTTGCAGTGTTCACAATATATTGTAGTCTACATTGAACTGTAGATTTTACTGTTGGTGTTATAAAATTATTTTTATATATAACGGTTTGCAAAATCAAGTATCATGTTTCAGTTGAGCTCTAAATAGAAACATTCATTTCGAACGCAATCCTGTTATACCAAAAACCTATGGTTGATTTTATATGCCAGGTAATATAATTTGTGGTAATAAAATATATGCCAGGTAATATAATTTGTGGTAATATAATTGTGTGGTAATAAAAATTTCTCAAATGCACTTGTGATGTTAGGCTGTGTAAGATGTTAATTTTGGTCAAAATCGCTTGTCCTTCTTTCATCGTATTATTTCGATTATCGATTACTAATACTGAAGACGCAAAACCTATCTAAGAACACTGCCGGTAACTTTGTGTGAAATTTCGTAAAAATCGGCCCAGCCGTTTTTGAATCCATAAGGATCGAACTCACACACACAAAGTTCCTTTTTTTATCTTGTGAAATAGAGTGTATGACTATCACGGTCGTAATAATGGTGAAATAAATGTTGTTACAGAGAAAAAAAAACGAGTTGAAGTTCTTTCCTATTCTTCGTCTCCTTTGCGACTGAGCATACAACGTGTTGGTTCCCCTCGGTCCAAAAAAGAGTCCCTAGTCTAATAAGTCCCCCACTATCAACCAAGCTCTAGATCCAGCCCCATCACCATAGTATTGCATTTCTGTGTCTGCTTGACAAGTATTTTAATAGAATATGCTCTGACAACCGTAGCACTTGTGACCCCTTGCCGTAAATACTCCCTAACAAACTCAACAAGCAGCAAAATCCCAGTTCTTGTTAGATTACTGAAGTTAAGCAACGTTGAACCTGATCATTACTAAAGTGAGTGACTATTTGGGAATAACAGGTGCTGTGTGTGCTCTGTTCTTATGTCGGTACTGTTTCCAGTCATCCTGGATTTCTCCTTGCTGCTGGAATCAATGTGCCAACTCAGAAGAGGTATGGTTGGTGATTACGTAACTCTTGCTCCACTGCTATCCTTACAGTGGGTATCCATTGTCTTGCGAGACTGAACAGAAGCCATGATTAAGTACAATGTTTTACTTTAAATTAAAATGACAATTTAAATCTGCTTTTTCCTAATGTATGGAGTTATATACGGTGGACCAAATCTTTGTATCCAACAAATGACTTGGAAATCAGGTTCATCATGTTAACAAACGAAGCATTGTTGACACGTTGTAGGTAGTTGGCTCAATCAATAGTGATATCTCGTTTTTCTCTGTTTTTTTTTTTTGTTTGTTAACAGCCGTCATGAGCGTTGTAATAGATATACGGAAGCAAACGTTTATCCATCTTTATCTTTTCTTTGATTCTGTAATAGGGTAACAATAAAAAACATCTTGCCCAATATCGCCATTTTTTGTTGCTTTATTTTTTTTTTTACAGCACTGTAAAGTTACATATATATTTTTTTCTATGGAAATCGCTCCAGACAAGGCATGAAGCCACTTGATGCAAGGAGCTAAAAAATATACTATTTCAAGGTTAAAAACTAACCAGCTATTTGATGGATAGATGCCAACCAAGAAAACAGCAATTCTTCTCTCTTTGTCAGAAATATCGCTCATGAGGACTAAAAGACAAAATAAAGAAACTAAGAGAAACAAAACTGCTGAAAATAGTAAATAAATACACGGACCTTTACTAAGGTCTACTTTCTACTCTATATGTAACATAGCGTGGATGCGCATATGCAAATGTATGTGAAATGGCGTCATCAGTAAAGAAAAACGACTATAAAAAAGAATAGGACGATCACGTTGGCGACGTGGAGAATGTGGAGATCATATGAGAGGCGTGAATGACGTTCGAGAACACGATCACGTGTGTGGCATCACAGTCATAACAATGCAGAAATAAATGTTGTTGTTACAAAGGAAGAAAACGAGTTGAAGTTCTTTCCTATTCTTCGTCTCCTTTGCGACCGAGCATACAACGTGTTGATTTCCGGATAAGCTACTCCTTTCTTGTTCCCCTAGGTCCAAAAAGAGTCCCTAGTCTAAACCTAAACACACTATCAACCAAGCTCTAGCTCCAGTCCCATCGCCATAGTATTGCATTTCTGTGTCTGTTTGACAAGTATTTTAATAGAATATGCCTTGACAACCGTAGCACTTGTTCCCCCTTGCCGTAAATACTCCCCAACAAGCAGCAAAATCCTATTTCTTTACAGCAGCGGCCCCTAAATGCTAGAAAGCTTTTTTTTCTTTAGAATAGTTTCCCTAAATGCTAGAAAGCCTTCAACTTTAATAGTTTCTTTTTTTGAACTGCTAGATTTTCGAATGTCCCCCACCCCTGTTATCTGGTTCCCTGACTGTACTAACATGTCGAAATTTAAATGTAATGCAAACAGACATTTCACTTCTCAACTCCCTACATTGTGCCCCTGTAGATATTACCCTAAATGACACAATGAGGGTTGGGGCAACCTTGTTCTCCATCTTCATCCTCCATCTCACGGAAAAGCATCTTCCCCATGGAGTTCGGATTATGTACAGAACTGACGGGCAACTTTTTAACATCAACAAATTTAGGGCCAAAAGTCGAACGAACACCATATCCATTATGGAGCTACAGTATGCAGACGATAACGCCCTTGTAGCCCTCTCAGAAGAGGACCTACAGTGTACACTGGTTGCCTTCACAAGGGCGTACAAACAGCTAGGACTAACAATTAATATAAAAAAAACCCAAATCCTCCATCAATCACCACCAAACAGTACTCCAGTCTCACCCCCAAACATCTCCATTGACAACGCTAGACTGGAAAATGTGGACCACTTCCCATACCTAGGCAGCATCCTATCATCAAAAGCCAATATAGATGATGAAATACAACACCGTCTCAGCTGTGCCAGTGGGGCTTTCTCAAGGCTAAGGAAGAGAGTCCTGAGTGAGGCTGACATTCCCACTATCACCGCTACTGTTGCTCAACGCCAGCTCAGATGGACTGGTCATGTTGTCCGAATGCCGGATCTCCGCCTCCCAAAACAGATTTTCTACTCTCAGCTTGTTGAGGGAAGGCGTGCCGAGGGTGGCCAAAAGATGAGGTATAAGGACAACATCAAAGCAAATCTAAAGCGGTTTCACATGGACCTTGAGACATGGGAGGACGTGGCTGGGAGCAGGTTGGCATGGAGGAGCGCTGTCCACGAAGGTGCTGCGCTTTATAGTAGTGACCTAAATCAAGCTGCTGAGGATAAACGCAAGCACAGAAAGGACAGATTATCAACCAGACACACCCAACTCCACCCCACCACCACTACCTTTATCTGCCCAAATTGCACAAGAAAAATTGGGTCTAGGATTGGGCTCTATGCTCACCTGAGGACCCACAGAAGCCACAACGGAGGACAGTCTTACTCGGAAACGAGTGACCGCCGATGATTACCCCAAATAGTAGCGCCTTACCTCCAACTGTCAATATTGCCTTGTTTGAGGTGAATAAAGACAAAAAAAATGTTATTTTCCTTAAAATGCATAATTTTTTTAATAAAATTTTTTTGTAAATGTAACTGACCTGAACTGGTGAACATTTTTCTGATCAGAGTTGTTGAGAGGTCCGTATATTTTCTGAGAAAATCTGCCAGTTGACCTGCTGCGATCACAATAATACCCATAACAAGGTACGGTAAAGCTGCCAAGAACCCTGCCTATAAACAAAGTAAGAAGATGACTTTAGAAATAAAAGAATTAAATTTCAAAAAGCAGATGAT
>NC_136487.1:117455182-117457682 GCF_053919585.1 Euprymna scolopes
AATTGTATGAATCTCTCTTGCACTTGGTTCACCGGGTATATTTGCTAGGTAGTTTTTGAAATTGTTTTCCATGAGTCCAGTTGCTCCTATAATAACAGTGATCTTCCTAAGATTCCAGTTTCTTTTCATGTCATACATATGACCCGACGGTATTTCGCTATTCGGCCACCATCTATCTTTTAGCATCTAACTTCCACTAAGGTTGCTTCTTTCTCCTTCTTGCCCCATATCAATATGTCAGGTTTTGTGGTTTCGTTTTCAAGGTACGTAGCTGTAAGAATTGCATAGTAACAGTGGATGGTGTATGACTTATTTCCAACTGTTTTTTTCTGGTAAACATGTTCCCAGGATTTGTTGCTGCATTCGATAGTAAACTTTTTACAGATCGTCCAGTGGTGATATTTACACACTCCATTATGTCACATCCTATAGTAGACGTTCCTCAGCAGAACCTTACAATTGGATGTCAGGTGGCTCACACTGTGTGTATGTGTGTGTGTATGTCCAACTATACAAAGAAACTGAAATGTTAGAAGCTGGTGAGATCGGACCAACTTCTCCACACTAACGTAATGTACTTGCAATAACCCTTATCGCTGAGTGGCTTCCGGACCTTGACAAGTGGTGATCACTGTAAAAAAAAAAAAAAAAAAAAGTTACTAAAAATTTAATGTCTCACTTTTACAAACATACTCCACCCTCGCAAATTCCTTTAAAATTACTACTCTTATAGTTTATCGGGCTCGCTGAAAACGAAAATAATATTTAAAATTACGGCAAACGAGTAGTTTCCAAGATATGAAGAAATAATGTTAGTTTTTAAAAGGGGGGGATCACTTTTCTTTAATTTAACGTAAAATGAGCACCCACTTTGTGGCCATGATTTTTTTTTTTTTTTTTTTTTTTTCGGGAGGATCTTTCTTTCGACCATCGGAAAATCATTTAAAATTCCAAGAAACAAGTTTCCAAGATATGAAGAAATGCACTCCCTTTATGGTCACCTTTTTTTTTTTTAAACATACTTCATAATTTGTCTCTCCTATTTGCGGCTCGGGTTGATATTAGTTTTTACCTTTCCTTAAAGCTTCAACCCTTTTTTTTTTTGCACATCAAAATAACTTAATTTTTATGCTTCCCTGTTTTTAACGCCTTTATTCTCTGCTCATTCTTTATTGTTATTCCTCAAAGTCGTTTTGAATTATATGCTTTATTATTTCCAGCATCATTTTTTTATTTGCTGTATGCACTTCATTTGATAAGTCTTTGATTGTTTGTCATTAATAGCTTGATTTTGAAAGGACTTTGCGTAATACTTTAGCGTTCCTTAAAATTTAAATTTTCTGCCCCCCCCCCCAATTGAACGGATGTATCCAGTCTGTGCCAAATAAATTGTTAGTGCTTAACACGTGTATTTGTGTGTGTGTATGTTCAACTATAGAGGAATGGAATGTGTGAAGAAGAAAGATGACTTTATGGAGAGAAAGATAGAGTGACTGACAGAGAGAGGTAGAGAGATGGAAGTTTTAATAGAAATATGTTACACTTCTGCCCCGTATAGTATAGAATTAGAGGAAAAATAAAATGCCAACTGCAGCTGTCAGTCATTGTTATAAAGAGAAAAACACTGAATAATTTGACAGAAATCAGTTTACGTAATAAAAAACATAAATAAAACTACCTTTCATTGAAAAGAAAAATAAATTAAGGTCAAAGAAAATCTTGTCTGATTAAAGTAAAATAAATAAATGCTTTTTTTTTTTCCTAAAGATGTTTTTAATTAAAAACAATATTTGGTCATCTTTTCTCTCTGCATCTTATTCTAACGTAGATTGGGTGTCTGTTAGTCACCAAACTATGTAAATTGCCTAGGTTATAAATTATATAGGTAATTATTTGTTGAAAATTTCTCTGGCGCTCCGAGAACTTTGACTAGATCACAAATTATATAGGTCATTCTTTGTTGAAAATTTCTTCGACGCTAAACAAGCAGCCAAAACTTTATCTGTTATGAATAATTTTTCCTTTAAGGTGATAACAAATAATGATACATATTAGATGAGGGTGCAGAGCCAATCATACCCGGAGCCAAAATGTCAGTTAATGTCCGCCCAATCCTGACAAAAACATGTTTGGAGGTCTTATCAAATCTTGGAAAGGTGACAATCCTTTGCTTAAAAAAAAAATGAGGCATAAAATAGTTGTTTCAATTACAGGTAAGTTGAGGTTTCTTATTTAGAATTCTACTTAATAATAAAGAAAGACTACAGAAAATACAGAAAAATCTTTATGATGTATGTACAGGTCACCAAAAATCACGTAAAAGAATAAGTAGTTATTTATTTATTTATTCATTTTTAAATAAGAAAATCAAATTTTATGAACAGTGAGACCGTAGAGCCACCATGTTTTTTGTTTGTTTTTTTAAATTCAAGGGAGACAATTTTTCTGTATTTTTGTTTTTTTTAATTGAGCATAATTCTAAATAAGCTCAACAGAAAAT
>NC_136487.1:117462682-117535182 GCF_053919585.1 Euprymna scolopes
AAAATTAAAGGAAATTAAGTGCCTATAAATGCCAAATCGGCGGGAATATATAGTAAACAGTCATGAGAATATTCTACTACCAGAAGTTGGAATGTTGCTATATATATATACTAGCAAAAGTACACGTCGTTGACTGGGTTCAAAAATAGCCTACAGAAAATGGACTCTGATTTATGAAAGTATGATAGGTTATGAAAAGGAAGGGTTGTAAAGAGATAGCTTTGAATTCGGGGGTATCAAAATCAAAGCAAAATATGATGAAAGTAAAAATAAAATAGATAAACCCCATAATTGATTATACCATACCTGTTCGCACTGAAACACTTATCACAATATTCTGTGGATCTATATAAAAAAAACTTGTTAAACTTTGTGACATATTTCCATTCTATGCAGGTCAGGCACGAACGAACACCCCATAATTTTATTATACCATATTTCTTCAAACTGAAACATAATTATCAAAGTATATAGATGTGAAAAGTCTTTATTAAAGTTTGATGTGAAAAGTCTTTATTAAAGTTTGTGCCTATTTCCATTCTATGGAGGCCAGGCGCGAACGTAGACCCCACAATTTTATTATACCATCCCTATTTAAGTTAAAACATACTTATCAAAGTATTATTATGTACATCTATATTAAAAACATTTGTAAACGTTTTTTTTCATTTTTTATTTCCATACTTTGTGGACCAGGCGCGTACGCAGACCCCACAATTTTAATGAATCATCATTATGCCAGATCAAACATACCCATTCCTGTGTCTCGATACATCTTCTATCATTATATGTAATCAGTTTTTTAAAGTAGTCAACCATATAGGAGCTTATTCGTGACCAAACACATGCATTCATCAAAAAGGAAGGTTACTTGATGTTACATAGTAAATTTTTCATTGAAGTAATTTTCAACTCTTGCTTAAATTTTATCTTGCACATTCAATACTAAAAACTTACCACAATCAGATCATGTCAGTTTTTCCTCATATCCATTTCTCGAACTTTTCACTGAAGAGCCTCAGGGTAAACTACATTTCTGATGCTTTGATTTGGAGCCAGAATGTAGAGTTTTTCTGAACTTCCTGTCCGGCTGATGGAGACGTAGAACATACCATGACTGAAGCAGTCTGATGTCAAGTCTACGCCAATGGTGTTAAATGTCTGACCTTGACTTTTGTTTATGCTCATTGCAAAACACACCTTCACAGGAAATTGGAGTCTCCGGAATTTAAATGGAAGTTCTGAGTCCGATGGAACTAAGGGGATCCTTGGCAGTAGAACGGTTTCGCCTTTGTAGGGACCACAGGAAATGGTGGCCTCAAGTACATTGGTGTGCAATCTGGTGATAACACATCTGGTTCCGTTTGTTGTTTTTGATGGTTCCAAGGATCGAAGAATCATGATTGGCGATCCAATTTTGAGATTTAAAATGTGTGGAGGCATTCCAGATATCTCCAAAGAGTTTAAAAACTCCACAGGGTAGTGAACAGCTTCATATTCATTAGTAGCCGAATCAACTGACTTGTATTGCTTTGTGTCTCCTGGAAATTCATCCATTATTGAATTGTTCAAATGATTCACATTGCTGTTTAATGGCGAAATAATAGCCCTCTCAGCAAGCCAATCCGGTGATTTTCCATTGTTTTGCAGGTCTGGGTACACTTTGTCTTTCAGTTGCTTCTGATTACCGACACATTTACCAAGCGCAGTTGGAATCTTAATTGTGTCAGGTGAAGAAATGATAGGAAACTGACCATTACCGATTTGGAGAAGCAATTTTGAGAAGTCTGCTGCAGCTGTGTTATCAGAGATATAGGCTCTCATATTAGTAGTCAGTCTCTTCACTATAACGTGCCTCCAGAGATAGGATTGTTTCAAACTTGCATTGACAATGTTAGCCCTTGTGCCATTTTTAACCACTGGGAGGATTTGACGGAAATCACCGCAAAATAAGGTTGGAATGCCACCCATGGGATTCTTGTTTCCTGTGATGTCTTGCAGTGTTCGGTCAATTGCTTCATAAGCACTCTTGTGCGTCATTGGGGCTTTGTCTACAATGATTGCAGAGGTGTCTCTAATTACATTTGCCAAGGCTGAGTTACCAGTAATTTTGCAAACTGGCTGATCCATTCGATGAGTATCCAAGGGTACTTTAAAAGTGCTGTGAAGAGTGCGGCCACCTTGTAGTAGAGTAGCAGCAATGCCACTGGATGCTGTTGCAAACACAATCTTTCTCATGGATCTAATCTTTGCAAGGATCAAATTGATTACAAAAGTCTTGCCCGTACCACCTGGAGCATCAAGAAACATCATGTTTTTGTTCATTTCACCTTGTGCTTCCAACATTGCCATGAATGAATTGTAAATTTCTCTTTGAGAATCGGTCAGTTTTTCTTGCATATTTTCTGCTTGTAGGGAAAGTTCTTCAAGATTATAAGTAACTTCACGTTGATACTCTCTCGCGAGTCTTTCATCTCTCCCTTGCGTTGGTGCAGGTAATCCATAGCTTGCCAATGGTTGACCACACATAAGGAGAACTTTTTCTTCAATTAGACAAAGAGTTTTATTGTAGATGTCCTCATTAAAATCTGCTTCTGGATTGTTAACTTCTTGCCTGTATCTGTGAAGAATGTCTTCAGATATTACATCACGAAAAGCCATCCAGATCTCAAGAGGATTGCTTGGCTCACAGGCTGTTAAAATTATCACAAATAGGCTTCGCAAATTTGAAGGTGATTGAGTGGCACTTGCCTCTCCTACTGCTTGATGCAAGTGATGGTCATTTTCTAGAAGGCCTCGAGCAAGGCACGCTGCTCTGTATGTTTCAAACACCTGACCATTGTATGCTCGCAAATCTTGAAATGAAGTTGGACCAGCAACCTCATTGAGCAACAGGCGTAAGAAATAACACTCCCCTGCTTTTGGACTAATCGTGTAGATTCTCCCAATGCATGGTGCCTTCCATACATCATCATTTTCAGTACCTTCAACTTGTACCCCACGCATTCTTCTCATCCATTTCTTTGTCGATTTGTTCCAAGTGTAAAACTCAGGGACTTCTACGTATTTGAGACCCCTTGCAAAGTCATCCTCATGGCAGAGTTGAAAAAATGCTGTCAAAGTTGTGGCAGGCAGTGGACCTTGGGCTCGTTCCAGAGCAGTATCAGCTGAGAACATGACACGCTGCCCATTTTCAAGATGAACAGAAAGTTGTACAATTGGGGGGAAATGTTCATGGATGGGATGTTCCAATATCCTCCAGGCCGCCTCTGAACTGCCGACATACCTTGCATTCTGGAACTGCTGGATCTCATCCACAATATGACTTTGTACTTGGCCTTGTTGGTTAGCTGCTCCATCAGTTCTTTGTAGTTCAAACACTGCTTGATCACATCCTTTATTCACGTATTTGAGGACATATTTGATGCTTTGGATCGAGCTGCAAATTTCTACGTTAATGTGAGCGTTGAACTGCTGAAGGAGGACCTTGTTGTACGGAACAATCCACTGGTTTGTTATTTCTTGATTAACATACCGACCATTTCTCTTCATCCTTATTGTACCAGTCTGGCCTCCATCTTCTGGTTTTCTTTGCCTGTACTTGGGGTAAGAGTCTTGGCCTTGCTCAGTACACTGAAGAAATTCTTTTGGGTATTTTTTGGAACATTTGTTGTCAATCATACATGGACAATTTGGATTAAATGGTCCACAAGGTCCATGCACCATATGTGCCATCACTTTAGCATGAAGATCAGGATCTTCCTCTTTGTCAGGGATCTCTGCATATCTGCAGAGATCCATTTTTTCTGGTAGAAGTTTGTCCTCTGGGGCCTGCCAGGTGAGGATGTGTGCATGCAGCAGTCCTCTTTTTTGATATTCAATACTGTACAGGAAAGCCCTCAACCTGCCAAATCCTCCCTTTTTAATAAATTCAAGTAACTTTTTTAGCTTCTGCCTGAAAACCCTGGCAACAATATCTGGACGATCCTGAGGGTCTTGCCCTTGAAGACAATTTTCTGTAATTTCTGTCCACTTTGGATTTGTTGTGAACGTGATGAAGAGGTCGGCTCGGCCCATTCGCCGAACATATGCCATGGCATCACTTTGACGCTCAAACATGTATCGAGGGCCTCCTGTATAAGTTGCCGGAAGTACAACTCGTTGACCAAACTGTTCTGGATTCCCATCCTCCCTAAGAATTGAATCTCTCAAGTTGCTATAATTGTCAGCTCTCAGGGTCTGTTGCTCACGCCTCAGGAACTGTAAACGTTCTGTTTTAATCTTGCAGTACACATCCACCAGCCATTGTTGAAATAGCCTTCGGTACCAGAGAAAATAGTTTCCAGGCCGAGTCATTAAATGGTACGAATAAAATTGCTGTTGGGTAACTTTTCGCCCATTAGATGCCTTCATGTAGATGTTGTAAGATGGAGAACCATAGGGGTACATTAACGGGTACATTAAAGTATCGTAGAGGGGATGTAGTTCGGAGATCCGTTTTAATGTATCATTTCTAAAACGCAAGACAATATCCCGGTTAGCTGTTGGTTCATTCTCCATTAATATTCCAATCTCATACGTTGTTGTTGGAGCATTGAATCGCCGTGGATGCTCTTCTTGCGGCCTTCGGTCTTCCCTTATGACAACTTTATGTTCTACCAAGTGTTCTTCTTCAATCCTCTCCTTTGTTGTTTTCAGCTGACAAATGAAGCTGTTGTTCTCATGTGAAAATTCAGTCAGACTTCGGAGAATGTCTCTATTGAGTCTACTGTCACGTCCCCGATTATGTAGTTCCTCTTCCAGACTATCGAAGAAGTAGACTTGAATAAACTTTGCTGTTTCATCTTCAGGTGGTAAAAGACTCCCAATCTGGTGGAAAACCTGGCCTCGAATTCTAAAAGAAGGATTCCACCCATGTACTGCCGCAATTTTGTGACCAAATGATGTCATTGCAAAACAATTGTTATAACTGCGTAGATTTTGCAGAAAATCTTTAGAGATGGGACCATTGCCGGAGAGCAAATCTTGAAGCAACTGAGGCAGTGGTGGAAAGCTATCAAGCACAACTTTGCCAGAAGAACAACAACAACCAGGGGTTTCTCCTTTAAATTTTACAGCTGAGCAATGTTGACATACTTTGTCCATTTTTCCTATATCAGCTGTAGTGAGAGAGTCATTTTTGTTGTAGAGCAATCCTTTTCTATTGCAGTGTTCTATTTCATGGTGTCTCAAAGCAGTCATTCGTTGTCTAGCTGCCTCGTTTTCTGTCAATTGCTGGGGCAAAGTCATACTCTCTCTCCATGCAGCCTCTCGTTGTTGCCCTTGGTATAGGCGAAAGCTTCGTTGGGTTTCCGATTCATTCTGATGTCGTTGAGCCACTCTCAACTGACCTTGTGTACGTCTACTTACCTCATATAATTCATTCGATCGTAATATTGCTTCTCTTTCCAGTGCATATCTTTGCCTTTCTTGAATTTCATCTTGTGATGAATTTAACCGCCTTACAGCATGTCTAGTTCTGTCAGCTTCACGTTGGGTTTCTCTTTCCAAATCTGACAGTCTTGCTCGCCTTTCTCTTTGACGTATCCTGTTAAGTTCTAGACGTCTTTCTCTATCTGAATTGTTTTCATTGGAGCGAATTGCAGCAACTCTTAGTCTATTAGCTTCCAATCTTTCCATTCTTTCTTCCTCACTTTCGTTTCTACTTCGTTTTGGTGGCATAATTTCGGTTTGAAACGGAATTGTTTAACGATATTAATGATTGTAAATTAATTAAGCGTAAAGGAAATGTATACTAACTGAAATGGACGAACTATAAATAATATTTCTGAATAGTACAATTATAAACAATTATATTGTAGCAAAAATGAATAAAAGCGACCTACTTGTGACTCATTACTTCCGGGTGTAAACGTCACAGTCTAAAAGTAATAATTAAAAAAAAAAAAGTAAATGTAAAATAAATGTAATACCAACTTAGGTTAACTAATATATGTAAACAGTGTTATGATTTAATTTGTTGTTAAGAGTTATCCCCCTTGGGATTGACATTCATAATAAAAGCGCCCTCTGTTTCATTTTCCCGCTCGATCCTTTCAAGAGCGTACGTGTATTTTACAGTTAATAAAACCTTTCTAAAAGGCAATTCTTTACTTACTGATACTATTCACTTCAATTTTATTAACTGTAAAAAAAAAAAAAAAAAAATAATAATAATAATGGATCGAATCTTACGTCCCGACAGATTCGAGGTGGAACCTACATGCCCTAATTCCGAAAAATCCTATAGGCATTGGAAATTAACCCTCCAGAATTATATCCGCTCACATAATAACGGATTAATCGAAAACACTTCAGATAATTTCTTTGCCTTGATCAATTGTATTTCAGCCTCTGTTTTCGATTTAATAAGCGATAAAACCGACTACGATAGTGCATTAAGAACATTGGATGCCGCTTATTTAAAACCTGAAAATATTGTTTATAATAGATATCGATTGATGACGACGAAGCAACAAACAACACAAAATATAGATGCCTTCATACTACAATTGGAAATGCTTGCCAAAACATGTAACTTCGAAGCGGTTTCTGCTGAAGAAAACAAAAATCAATACATTCGGGAAGCTTTCATCGGCGGAATTTCTTCTTCGTCCATCCGACAACGACTGTTAGAAAAACCCATCCTGACTTTACAAGACACATATGCCACGGCCAGATCTCTTGAACAAGCAGAAAAGCATTCGATAAGCTACGCAAATAACTTTACTGTAGCAGCTACAAATAATCCTTCGGGCTACAATCGTATAGCTGTGACTAAAGAAAATATGCATCCAAAAGGGGTTTGTTTTTTCTGTGGAAAATCACGTCATCCTCGATATTTATGTCCTGCACGAAACGCCGAATGTAAAAAATGCAAAAAAAATGGTCATTGGGCTAAAGTGTGTAAATCTTCTATTTCTAACACTCATACTGCTGTTCTTTATGACGACTCTGACTACCCCTCACCTTCTCTATCCTGACTAGGAACTAACTCCAAAGATGTCACATTCACTCAATGCCAAATTAACGGGCACTTCGTGAACGCTATGGTGGACTCCGGCAGTGTAAAAACATTCATTAATGAAAATACTGCTAAAAAACTTAAACTCTTCACAATACCTAAAAACAAAACTATAGCTCTGGCTGCTTCCGATCAACATGCTAAAATAACTGGCGAAGCTGTCGTGGATTTAATACTGAAAGATAAAACCCATTCTGGAATAACAATTGAAATCATTGAAAACCTTTTCATTGATTTAATAATCGGAAAAGATATTTTAAAAAAATATAAAAAAGTAACACTTAAATTCGACGGTCCTAGAGACAAACTTATAATTGGAGCTATAAACACGAATAATTTTTTTCCTACCATAAACGTTCCACCCCCTCCTCTCTTTTCTAATCTTTCTCCTCATACTACTCCTATAGCGACAAAATCCCGACGTTACACTTTTGCCGCCAACAAATTCATAAAAGAAGAGACTGCTAGAATGTTGAAAGAAGGCATAATTGAACCTTCGATATCTCCGTGGCGAGCGCAAGTTCTTGTAACTTCGAATGAGAATCATAAGAAAAGAATGGTAGTCGACTACAGCGATACCATTAATAGATTCACGGAACTAGACGCTTACCCAATGCCTAATATCAATAAGATGGTAGACGACATCGCTCAATATAACATCTTTTCTACTCTCGACCTAAAATCTGCTTATCACCAAATACCTATAAATCATGCTGATCGTAAATTCACTGCGTTTGAAGTAAGTGGCAAACTTTTTCAATTTACTCGTCTTCCTTTTGGCGTCACCAATGGAGTAAGTGCTTTCCAGAGGAGCATAGACTATATTATAGAAAAAGAAAATCTAACCGATACCTTTGTGTATGTTGATAACGTAACTATATGTGGAAAAAATCAAGAAGAACACGATTACAATCTTCAAAAATTCTACAAAATTGCTAAACAATATAACATCACTTTAAATGAAAATAAAAGCATAATTTCTTCTAGTTCTATTACTCTACTCGGCTACACCATAGAAAATAATCAAATAGCTCCCGATTATCAAAGACTAAAACCATTACTCGAAATGCCACCTCCGCTGAATCTTAAATCTCAAAAAAGAATAGTTGGAATGTTTTCCTATTACTGCAAATTCATTAAAAAATTTTCTGATAAAATTTTATTACTAAATCAAAACAAAGAATTTCCACTACCTCCATCTGTATTAAAATCTTTTCAAACATTGAAAAATGATCTAAAAGACGCCACTTTAATAACGGTAGATCCAAATAAAGAATTTGAAGTAGAAACGGACGCTAGTAACTATTGCATTGCTGCAACACTAAATCAAGAAGGTCGTCCTATTGCATTTTTTTCAAGAACTCTCAATACTAACGAAATTAAGCACCATGCAGTAGAAAAAGAGGCAGCCGCTATTGTAGAAGCTCTCCGTAAGTGGCGACATTTTCTACTCGGCAGGCACTTTAAAGTCATCACAGATCAGAAGAGCATCAGCTTCATATTCGACAATAAAAAAAAATCAAAAATTAAGAATGACAAAATATGTCGTTGGCGTATAGAATTATCCCAATACAATTTCACTATAGTTTATCGACCTGGACCTGAAAATATTGCTGCTGACACATTCTCTCGCATCTCTGCTCTTACTTACAATCTACAAGATCTTCGTGATTTACATAAACAATTATGTCATCCTGGTGTTTCAAGACTAAGCCATTTTATAAGAACGAGGAACCTCCCTTTTACTTTGGATCAAATTAAGAATATTACTGACTCTTGCTCATCCTGTCAATTACTGAAACCCAAATTCGCCAATACCAATGGAGGGACTCTCATTCAAGCCATATTACCTTTTCAACGATTAAATCTTGATTTTAAAGGCCCTCTACCTACTTCTATACATGGCAACAAATATCTACTTACTCTAATTGATGAGTATTCCCGTTTTCCTTTCGCTTTTCCTTGCAGAGATATGACAAGCAAAACCATTATCCACTGTCTAAACAAACTCTTTTCAATTTTTGGTTTGCCTGACATGATACATACTGACCGTGCTTCTGATTTCTTAGCAAGAGAAATAAAGGATTTTTTACACAAAAAAGGAATTGCTACTTCTAAAACAAGTAGATATCATCCTGAAGGTAATGGACAGATTGAAAAACTCAACGGTACCTTATGGAAGGCCATTCAAACAACATTACATTCTAATCAAATGAAACTACCTTATTGGGAAGACATACTACCGGACGCACTTCATTCAATTAGATCATTACTTTGTACTGCCACTAATATGACTCCCCATGATAGACTATTTAAATATAGTCGTAAATCTGCTTCCGGAATTTCAATTCCTTCTTGGGTTAAACCAGGCCCAATATATATTAGAAACCACACTAAAACAAGTAAACATGACCCTCCTGTAACGCCTGCCACCCTAATAGATGTCAACCCCCACTACGCTTATGTTCAACTACCTTCTGGTACTGAAACCACTGTCAACGTTCGAGACTTAGCTCCAAACTCATCAAATGAAGAAAACTTTAATAATAATCCTACTACTTCAGAGACTTTATTTGAACCTTCTACTAATGAAAACATTGGTCATGAGGGAGACAAAAATCAATCGTCTGATCTTGAAGAAAATCAGATTTCACTAAAAAATAATACTGAAATCAGCATTCCTGCCAATCTGTGCGGAGGTCGTCCCGAGTTCGACAATTCCCTAGTAAATATAAGGATTTTGTGACTAAATACTGAAAAAACTGCAGTTTGGGTTCATATGTTATTTATAAATAAAATGATTCTTATGTGATTGTAAAAAAAAAAAAAAAAAAAAAAAAAATTTGTCTATAATTAATTACCCCTTACTTGAATACTTTAGGACGGGGAAAATGTTATGATTTAATTTGTTGTTAAGAGTTATCCCCCTTGGGATTGACATTCATAATAAAAGCGCCCTCTGTTTCATTTTCCCGCTCGATCCTTTCAAGAGCGTACGTGTATTTTACAGTTAATAAAACCTTTCTAAAAGGCAATTCTTTACTTACTGATACTATTCACTTCAAACAGTACAATTAAAACAGTTCTATTAAAACAAATAATTACTAAGATCTAGGTAATTGTTAGTCTCATTGTTATGGTTTTAAAGAAAAAAATGTGTAAAAAAAATTCTGCTTTTGTGAGTACGTGTATTTCTTTTAAATTACATAACCTTTTTATTTTATTATTTATATCTCTTTTAAATTTATATATTTTGTTAGTAAACTGGAAGAAATTCAGTTGAATAAAACCTTGTTCGTGTTCTTTACGTTAAACTCATATTTTTATAAAAGGTTCATCCGGTTTAAAGAAAGCACTAAGTTTAAATAAGACTGGAAATAACTAATTCAATATATAAATAGAAAAATGAAATAAATATAAGCTTTAAGTCTTAAGATAGTAATAATCAAAATGTAATAAATTATTTGTAGTTCAAATCTATGATAAGACAGGCTTTCGAAATAGGCTCGACCAGAAAGATTAAATTGGAACGAAATTATAATATCCGTGCCATTTTCAAAACAACCCCACAAAAGTAACGGTATCCTGCAGTTGGTTAAATGACAACGTTGGTTGTAAGAAAAATGTAAAAGAAAATGCGCTTATCTGTTTATTTTGAACTGTTTTATTTAATTAAAAAAAATTGGCTATAACTGGAAGAGAGCGTTATGTTTTGGGGGTTGTTTAAAAAATAGAATGGAAATAAAGTTAGTTCCGTTTTAATTGTCTTTAATTGCGGCAAGCGAGCGCTAACAAAATCGAAAAATCACTGTTCACATTCGAAATGTTAACTTTTATAGGTTTACAGGTTTGCTGACAAGGCTGGGGTGTTTATTTAGAAAGCCAAAGTTAACATGGGGAGGTTGGGATGTTTAATACAATTATTTTACTAAATTGATTTTTTTCATTTAAAAATAAAATTATTTCTTTTTTAATAAAGTTTTATTTTAAAATATTTGTTTTTGTTTATTTATATAAAATTACGATAGTTGAATTGTATTCTTTCAATTATATTGGCAAGTAAAATATAGAAGATTAAAACGGAACGAAATTGAAATTTCCATTACATTTTCAATACAATCCCAAAACATAAAGCTTTCCTCACCAAAAAATTGTTTTAGCAGTAGAAGAAATTGATAATTATGCACTGTAATAACCAAGCTGTAATATGGGCATTAAAGTAAAATTTTATCCAACTTTTGTACTGGGAAAATAATAATATCTACGAAAGTATTCAGTTGCGAAGTGTTTGAATATCAGATTCGTTGTCGGCGATTCCGAAACCTTGTAAAAAAAATATTGGGGGGGGGGCGTAATTCTTGTAATATGATGTTTTAAATATTTTTTTAGGTTAAATTAAGGTTTCACGATATTTTGTAAATAAGCAGATCATCTAAATAAACAATATGAAAACTATTTGAAATTTTAAACTATTTTCAAGAGTTAACAATTTTTATTTATTTTAAACATTGTTTCTTTAGCTAAAATTGAAGTTTCACGATATAATTTTTTTTTTAATTGTTAGTTGGAAGCACAGAATAAGTTACAAAACATCTTTGCCTTCATGGCTTTCAAAATAGTAACGTTAATATTTCAGAACGGTACCACAAATACCGAAGGAACTGAACTGTCTATATTATTGGTAAGTGGTAAATTTTCACAATATAAATTTATAGGAATATAAACAGAACAGTGATATAAAAAATAATTTTGAAAGAAATATTGTTCACAAACCTTTTTTAATATTAATTTCAATTCTTTAATGTTGTATTAACTTAAAATCCAGCAGTTGATAGAGCAAACGTAGATATGTCTGTAGGTTTGGTAGCGTGCGGAAAGAATACGTTATTATTTCGAAGGCATTCGTAGTGTGAGGAGGGGGGTGGGAATTTAAATAAATATTGTGAAATTTCAAGTTTAGATAAAAAAAATGTATTAATAATGTTATGCTTAAAATAAATAAAAATTATTGTTTATTTTTGAAAATAGGTTAAAAAAAAAGTGTTCATATTGTTTATTAGAAAAGATATTTTAAAATAGCGCGGTAAAAGAAATGCGTAAGCACTAGAAGTTAAAATTATAAACATTTTCATATTGTTATTTTTTTTAAAAAGGTAAATTTAATAATAAAAATAAGTGGAAAAAAATCCAATAAAAAGAAAAATATCTATTACAGACAACATGTAATGACGTAAATCTCCGATTGCACAAACAGTAAACCTTTCAGATAATATACGTAAAGTGAAATAAATCGAATATAAAATTAAATGAAAATATATTAAATAATTAAATGTTAAATAGATTTTGTAAATAGTACAGTTGAAACGATTAGAATATTTCCAATATGTAATAAGGTCGAGGTAATTAGTTAAAGAGATTTAATATAATGTGATATGCAAATGAGCATAAGTCATTCGAAATGGGGGTGGTTTGTAGAATAGTATATAAAGAAATTAGGCAAAGATTCTTATGTCTCCTATAACAGAAACATCCTAAAATGGGTTCTAATGTTTCTCTACCAGGAGAGATCTACCCTCTTACCTCCTGAGATGGAGAGGGAGAGATAAAGGAGGAGAGGAAGAGAGAGGGTGGAGGGAGAGAGATGGGGAGAGGGAGGGAGAGAGAGAAAGAGGAGAAAGTGATATCTTTTTTATTTTGCTCACGTTCACAGGACATATCTCTACTAGATAGGGAGCCCTCCTCCTAAAACAGAAACATTCGATGCCTAGGAAAGATTAACAAGATGTTTGTTTACGTTACATTCAAGCTTCTGCACGCCAGTACAGTAAGTACCAGAAAGGGAATTTCAAAACTTAGCTGTTTGAGAGAAGAAATTATTAGAGTAGAAAACTTTCTGGCATTTAGGGACCTTAACCGTGAAGGGATGTGATTTTGTTGCTAAGTGGGTTTTTTCAGGGGTATGTATGTCGAGGGGGCACTAGTGCAATGAGTTCATCAGAGCATATTCCATGAAAACACTTGTAAAACAATCACAGTGATGTAACTGTGTTGCGTTGGGACAGGGTTGGAACTTAGAGCTTCTGTCATGTTTATAAGATTTATAGAGAAGATTTTTGGTTGGTTACCACTATAAATATGTAGGTAAATGACAGCTTATTCGCTGCTTTTCAGGAGGGGGAGGACACAAGTGATGCAATGAATGCCAACTCAAGTCATGACAAGTATAGAGGAGAAAGCGTTCAAGCTTGTATGGAATTCTTGGATAGGAATTAATCAGAAGCGTTCACTTTGATATATCATCAAATGACATGGTCGTCGATATATGTAATTTAAGTGAAAGAATATAGGACTATTTGAAGTCATGTAGAACAAGCCAAATAAACATGCTCAAAAGGTTATACAATACATATTCTTAATCTCGGTGTATGCCGAATATTTAAATCTTATTGAAGTGTGTGCGTGTAGTGATTGTGGTGGTGGTGGTGGTGGTGGATTCGTTCTATTCATTCAAGTTTAGCTTTCATATATATATCAGAGGTGCATTATGGGATACATGGTTTTCAGATTTGCCTTTTCATTGAATATGCAGATTTTATTATATTTTTAGGATCTTTTCAATTATTTTTTTTTTATATTTTCCATTTTTTTTCTGGATAGGGTAAACTTAATGTATTCATAAGGCATTTTCTGTTGACTTTCTGGCGTTTATCCATTCGATTCGATTATATAAACCGTATTGAACGGCTTGGATCGTTACACACACATCTTACGGGTTACCTGTACACCCGTTTTCCTTATCTATTATTTCATTTCTCTGTTTACTATTTTATCTTTTTCGCTATGTAGTATGTTTTGGCCGAATTGCCATCACCATTTTCTAAGCATTTACAAATCTGAGGAGGTATTGCACGGAAACGTAATATGAATCCAAGGAAATCTATTTCAGTTAAACAATTATTTTTATATTAAACTGTTGGTTATTTGCATATTATCTCAAAATCAGGCAAGATAAAAAAAAAATAGATGCGTTTGATTCAAACTGTCTTAGAAAGATTCTAGGGATCAAATGGAGTGATCAAATTACCAACCAAGAGGTCAGAAACCTTACTAACCAACAGGTTGTATCAACAATAATATGCAAACGATGTCTAAGCTGGTTCAGACATGTTTTAAGATTGGCCCCAGAGAGAATTGTCAACCAAATGATTCAATGAACCATTGATGGAAAAAGAAGAGGAAGACGAAAAATGAACTGGAAACAGATAATCGAGGGAGATTTCATTACAATGAAAGAAAACTGGAGGAAAACTGGAGGGACATTGTTCACCTGGCTTCAGATAAAAAATGGTGGCATAATTTGACGGTGTCATATTTCACAGAACACAGGAATTCCTAAGTCTAATGCAGCAGCAAATCCCGAGAACATGTTTACCAGAAAGAACAGTCGGAAATAAGTCATACACCATCGATTATGACTATGCAATTCCTACAGCAATGTACCAAGAAAACAGAACCATAAAACCTGACATAGTGATATGGGACAGACAAGAAGGGGAAAGAAGCAACCTTAGTAGAAGTTAGTGTCTCCAGAGAGGGGACACTAACTTCTACAATGGGTTAAAAAGAGCTGAAAGGGAAAAGATAACGAAATACCAAGTCTTATGTATGACATGAAAAGAAACTGGAATTTTAGGAAGATCTCTATATCATTCCAGTTATTATAAGAGCAGATGGACTCATGAAAAAGAATTTTAAAAACTACCTGGCAAATATACCCGGTGAACCAAGTGCAAGAGAGATTCGAGCAATTGCACTTAAAGGGACGGTCAGAATCTTAAAAAGATCTCTCGGCTGGAATATCTTAGTTAGTGAGTGAATGTTTGGCATCCGGTAGGATGCTGCATCCCCAGCTTGAACAAACTGATAAGAAAATTAAATAAAAAAAAAAATATTATCCTCTATAAAGCGCAGTTATTTATTTTTGTATAATTTAATTAAGTTTGAAGAGATCGAGGGCCCCTTTTTGGGGGTTAACATCTGATTTCCCTATCAGTTAAATTTATATTTGAGGTCTCTATTTTAGGGTTGCTATGTATTATTCCCTACAATTTGGTTTTCCAGGGATTGTATCTAAGTACTTCAATAGACCAGTTGCTCACACCATTAATATTTCTTTCTTTCAGGGATTATGTTGATTTTAACTGACACTACCAGATCAAACTGTCTGAAGATACTGGCCTTTTGAACTAAAATGCGACGATGTTGTTGTTTTTTTCCTTTCCAATCATGTTTTGCAAAGTAAAACACAAAAATAACAATCTTTCTATACAAAACAACCAAACCAAACGCTATAAATCAATATTTAAAGATATAAAACCTTGAAGCATGAGAACCTTTCAAAAATTACAAGATCCGGTAGTAAATCACTCGAAAATGGCTGACAAACCAACTAAACTAAAATCCATAAATAAATAATTGAAGATAAAAACAATTTGAAGCGTAAAACTTTAGAAAAAAATGACTGAATTCAGAATTAAATAACCAAATATAATATAAATTAAAAAATGACTGAATTCGAAATTAAATAACCAAATATAATATACATTAAAAAATGACTGAATTCGAAATTAAATAACCAAATATAATATAAATTAAAAAATGACTGAATTCGGAATTAAATAATCAAATATAATATAAATTAAAAAATGACTGAATTCGGAATTAAAAAGCCAAATATAATATAAATTAAAAAATGACTGAATTCGGAATTAAAAAAACCAAATATAATATAAATTAAAAAATGACTGAATTCGGAATTAAATAATCAAATATAATATAAATTAAAAAATGACTGAATTCGGAATTAAATAACCAAATATAATATAAATTAAAAAATGACTGAATTCGGAATTAAATAACCAAATATAATATAAATTAAAAAATGACTGAATTCGGAATTAAATAACCAAATATAATATAAATTAAAAAATGACTGAATTCGGAATTAAATAACCAAATATAATATAAATTAAAAAATGACTAAATTCGGAATTAAATAACCAAATATAATATAAATTAAAAAATGACTGAATTCGGAATTAAATAATCAAATATAATATAAATTAAAAAATGACTGAATTCGGAATTAAATAACCAAATATAATATAAATTAAAAAATGACTGAATTCGGAATTAAATAACCAAATATAATATAAATTAAAAAATGACTGAATTCGGAATTAAATAACCAAATATAATATAAATATACCATATATATGCCGTAAAACGAAATAACCAAAACATATTCATTTTAAACCATTCTTGAGATTCTGATTATGTTTAGCTTTATCGAGTCATTCGTGATGCTTCTAACCAATGAGAGCAGTTTTTCACGTTTGTTGTGAATTAAAATATCTGCTTGTATTTTATGTATCTACCCGCCTCTATGTTTTTATCATATAACGCTGTCACCTGTATGTCTTCATAACATAACGCTCTCACCTGTATGTCTTCATAACATAACGCTGTCACCTGTATGTCTTCATAACATAACGCTCTCACCTGTATGTCTTCATAACATAACGCTGTCACCTGTATGTCTTCATAACATAACGCTGTCACCTCTAAAGGCAAAAAAAAACAAAAAAACTGTGAAACAAAACCCCACAAAGCTGATATATTGTTTATTGGAGTTGCCCGAATTAATAATATCTAAAATTAAAATTCGTGATGCTTGTGAACAATGAGAACAGTTTTTTCAAGTTTGTTGTTATGATAGACACCCTATATACATTTTTACATTACACTTTTTATAATACACGCCTCCTTTATCTCAGATTTCAATATAGTTCCCCCAAACATGATCTTAAATGGAATACGTACATCAAATCTGTTGCCAAGGCCACTGGAAAAATGGCCGGATCCTTCTATCGATCCAGTAGATATCTCACTGCTGATGCAAGTCTCTATCTATATAAGAGCCAGGTACGTCCAAGGATGGAATACTGTTGCCACATCTGGACAGGAGCTGCTAGAAAGGACTTGTCCTGCCTTGATAGGGTTCAAAATAGACTTCGTGGCCTGGTGGGAGATGTCCTTTTCTCTTTGCTGCAACCTCTATCTCACAGAAGAGATGTTGCGAGTTTGTCTCTGCTTTATCGTTATTTTCATGGAAAGTGTTCGACTGAACTTCGATCTAGGGTTCCCCCCTCACCAGAAATTCACAAGAAACACTCGTCTAGCTGAAAACACTATCAATAATTCCCCCCACTCTTTATCTGTGCTTAAACCTAAACGTAGATTCCATGATCAAAGCTTCTTTCTTAGAACTGTACGCCTGTGGAATTGTCTTCCGTTTTCCTGCTTTCCAGCTGTCTATAATATGGTTGTCTTCAAGTCCAACGTGAACAGTCCTGGATATGACCTTAAACTATATCCGATGGTGAGGGCCCCAGCTTGCAGGCCTTAGGGAGTGTGGAGCCACCCTTTAATTGCCATTGCTCCCAGGTCCACTCTGACCCGGAGTGGTAGCACCTGTTAGGGTCCCAACTATGGGTTAAATAGAATACGACTTAAAAAACAAATATACTATATTAAAAAAATCGTTCTTCAAAATCACCAGATTCGGCATTAAATAACCTGAAAAGGTTTGATATGCCGTAAAGCAAAACAACCAACCAACCAACCAACCAACCAACGTGAACAAGTTTCTGATGAGTCGTTACACCTAAGTTGACAAATTTAGCGAACTTCCATTACTATCGATTACTATATTGTCCTTTTGACTACTCTACACTCTTTAACCCTTATCCTTGAGTGACCTCTCGGCCTTGATAAGTGGTGACGCCTATGTAAAAAAAAAACAACAAAAAAAAACGGGTTGAAAGAAAAGTCCTTGCCATTTTTAACTTTTAAATTCAGATGAACATATCTCGGCTCAAACAAAAATGTATTGATCGAAATAAGCACTATCAGAACCAAAACACTTTTGACAACGCAAAACAAGTGTATTTATGTAAGTAACATAAAAATCTTGCGTTCTGGTGGTGATGAAGTCGCTGAAGGCGTTTTTAATATTGTTTAGGTTTTTGAACCATTTCTCACGCACAAAGTTGTCAAGATGCTTAAAAAGTGGTAGTCGGTAAGTGAGAGGTTTGAAGAATATGGCAGATAAAGCAGAGTTTCGTAGCCCAATTCGTTCAACTTTCGCAGGGTCAGTTTAGCAACATGCAGTCAGGCATTGTCATGGAGGAGAATTGAGCCTTTTCTGTTGATTAATGCTGAGTGTTGTTTCTGGTGCATTTCATCCATTTGTTGACAGTACTTCTCTGCCGTAATGATTTCAGCTGCATTCAAAAAACTAATGGATGAGACCAGTCGCAAACCACCAAACAGTCAGCATGACCTTCTTTTGGTGCAACTCTGGCTTCAGGAAGTGTTGTGGAAATTTGTTAGCTTCTAACCACCGAGCTGAGCGTCGCCAGTTATCATAAAGAACCTACTTTTCATCACAACTCACAACCTGTCATTCTTGCGTAAAAGAAGGGAAGATGAAACTTCATAACGGCGTTTCTTTTGGTTCTCGTTCAATTCGTGAGGCAGCCATTTATCAAGTTTTTTTTTTGTCTTTCCAATCTCTCTCAAGTCGATAGAAATCGTTGTATAGGTTATGTCTAATTCAGAAGCAATTTCTCAAACCACACACACACACACACACACACACACACACACACACACACACACACACACACACACACACACACACACATATATATATATATAAACAAAGGAAAAAAACAAGTTATGTGTTCATCAACGTTTCGTCTTTATTCCTCTGGATGAAATGAAGATGAAACGTTGATGAACACATAACTTGGTAGTTCCTTTTTATTTCTCTATTGCCACTATTCTAATATATATATATATATATATATATATATATATATATATATATATATATATATATATATATATATATACTAGCAAAAGTACCTGTCGTTGACTGGGTTCAAAAACAGCCTACAGAAAATGGACTGATTTATGAAAGTATGATAGGTTATGAAACGAAGTGTTGTAAAGAGATAGCCTCGAATTTGGGGGGTATCAAAATCAAAGCAAAATATGATGAAAGTAAAAATAAAATAGATAGACCCCATAATTGATTATACCATACCTGTTCACACTGAAACACTTATCACAATATTCAGTGGATCTATATCAAAAAACCTTGTTAAACTTTGTGACATATTTCCAGGTCAGGTGCGAACGAATACACCATACTTTTATTATACCATATTTCTTCAAACTGAAACATAATTATTGAAGTATACTTATGCAGATAGATATAGAACGTCTTTATTAAAGTTTGTGCCTATTTCCATTCTATAGAGGCCAGGCGCGAATGCAGACCCCACAATTTTATTATACCATCCCTATTTAAGTTAAAACATACTTATCAAAGTATTCTTGTAAACACTTGTAAACGTTTTTTTTTATTTTTAAATTTTTTATTTCCATATTTTGTGGACCAGGCGCTAACGCAGACCCCACAATTTTAATGAACCACCGTTCTGCCAGATAAAACATACCCATTCCTGTATATCTTCTATCATTATATGTAATCAGTTTTTTAAAGTAGTCAACCATATAGGAGCCTATTCGTGACCACACACACACACACACACACACACACACACACACACACACACACACAGAGGCATTCAGTTTTATATATATATATATATATATATATAATATAATATAAAGCTGAACGTCTGTGTGTGTGTCTGGTCACGAATAGGCTCCTATATGGTTGACTATTATAGAAAACTGATTACATATAATGATAGAAGATGTATAGAGACACGGGAATGGGCATGTTTGATCCTGCAGAACGGTGGTTCATTAAAATTGTGGGGTCTGTGTTGAACGATTACCGAATTTTTTTTATGCAAAAATTGTTGCTAACAATCTATTCCTTGAGGTCTTGGTTTTTGTTAAAACAATATATATATACACTTGTGCCCGATATTATTCATACCCCCTCTTGAAAATTGAGTTTATTAGGTGTAACTTTGTAAGAATTTATTGTTTACGTCCATATTGATACATATTCTTAATAAACCTCTTCTGATCATTTTCGTCATTTTAAAATCTCGGGATACTTGTAATAAAAGAAATATACAGCTATTTATAAAATCTGCAATGTTCAAAAATAATCATACCCCCTTATTTTTTCAGTATTAATCGAGTTTCTGACTGTTTGTTTCCTGTTTGATTCTTATTTTGAATGCTTTTATACAACCTTTGATTAATTTCATTTCGTTTTTTGCATTTTTCAGAAATTAAAATGATATCAACTGAAAACCAAAAAAAGAATAAAAATTATTAGAATGGGGAAGAAAAAAGAGCTTAGTAATGATCTTAGGACTAAAATTGTGAATTCACATAAGGATGGTTTAGGTTACAAGTCAATTTCCAAGAAATTTGAGGTCCCTACAGCAACAGTACAGAGCATCATCAAAAAATTCCAGAGCCACCACACAACAAACAACTTGATTGGTAGAGGAAGGAAAAGGAAACTGTCTGCTAGAGCCACCAGGAATATTGTAAGAAGTGTTAATGCAAGTCCTACTAAGGACATTTTAGAAAATCTGGAGTCTTCTGGCATAAAAATATCAAGGCAAACATTGCAAAGGACTCTGCATGAAAATGGTCTGAAAGGAAGAAGACCAAGAAGGACTCCATTGCACACCGGAAAACGCCTTGCAGCACGTCTAAAGTTTGCTAGGACCCATGTGAATTCTCCAGAGTCCGTTTTCTCAAGTATTTTGTGGACTGACGAAACAAAAATTGAATTGTTTGGTCATATGGATGCTTCTTACGTTTGGAGGAAGAAAGGAGAAGCTTACAACCCAAAGAACACCATACCCACGGTGAAACATGGTGGTGGTAGCCTAATGTTTTGGGGATCCTTTTCGGCTAGTGGTCCAGGTAGTTTGGTCAAGATAGATGGAACCATGAAGAAGGAGCAATATTTGGAGATACTCCAGAAAAACATTAGACAGGATGCGGAGAAGCTCCATTTAGGACCAAACTGGGTCCTTCAACAGGATAATAATCCAAAACATACTGCCAAAATAGTCAAGAAATGGTTTGAGGATAATCACATTAATGTTTTGGAATGGCCTAGCCAGAGTCCTGACCTGAACCCTATCGAAAACCTCTGGCACATATTGAAAACTGAGGTTAAAAAGCGGAAACCTAGAAATTTGAGGGATTAAGAGAACTACTGCATTGAAGAATGGTCAAAAATCAGTGTTGATGATTGTAAAAACCTTGTTGATAAATATCCAAAACGGTTACAGGCAGTTATTAAGAATAAAGGGCATACTATTAGTAAGAGAGGTATGAATAATTTTGAACTAGTGCCATTATTGTTTTTCTTAGTATAATGCTTCAAACTTGCATAATTTATTTATTTGTTGAGTTTAAATTAAATGCTTATGCTTGATTTATTGTTTGAAATCCCTTTAATATTGTCTATCTTCTGGTTTGAGCAATATTCTTATAGAAATCTCAAAGATCCGAGGGGTATGAATAATATCGGGCACAAGTGTATATATATATATATATATATATATATATATATATATATATATATATATATATATATATATATATATATATATATATATTTGTATATATGTATATATTTGTACATGTGAGTATTTGTTTGTATACGTATGTATATGTATATATTAATATACAAATTAATAAAAAGTAGCGTTTCGTTTTTGTCTTAAAACGGTTGAATTTAGAAACGACGTTTTCGTTCTTTTTCGAACAAGAAATATCCGTTAAATTACAAATGAGCATCATAGCGTTTCTCCTCATAACGTCTTATATCCTTTGAATTCTTATTCTCTCTTAGAATAAATAATATCGTTAGAAGTCAAAGGATTGGACAGTTAAAGACGCGTTTCTCATTTTTATTTACTGTTTAATTTTTAATTTTTCGTTTGTATGTGTATATGTACTGTGTACATGTGTGTATGTGCGTACTTATATGTGTATATATTTAAGACTGACGTGGCACCTTCTCATTGGCTATACCTCCTTCTCCTCTTCCTTCTTCTCCTCCTCCTCTACCTTCCTTCCTTTTCCATTCCCCTTTTCCCCGGGCATGCTCATACTTTCACTACACCGATCAAGACTGAAGGATCGGTCGAAAATATGTACTTATAAAAAAAGTTTTTTAATTTTTTTTTTTCATAATATTATTTTGTATTCCTGCACGTCACCAATTGAAAACGAATAAAGAAAAGTTATAAGCTTTTATACTTTTCGAATTCTTTTTTATTCATATATATATATATTCATATATATATACTAGCATAGGTGCCCGACATTGCCCGGGTGTTTGGAGGTGTTACTGAGCAAAAAAAAAAAAAAAAAAAAGGTAAATTTTTTAAAATTTGACCCCTATTATGACCCCTTAACATTTATTATTTTGGGCTTAAATCAAATTATTAAGTTAGATCCATGTCCAAAGAACCTATATCTAAAATTTCAAGTGTTTAGACCCAAAATTGTCGGAGGAGTTTGGTAGAGTTCTAAAAGATCAAATCGTTGAACTTTGACCCCTTAATAGCCAAATTTCTGGCCGAAAACCGATCACATAGATTTTCCTAAATCTCAGTACTCTGTATATCAAATTTCGAGTCTGTAGACTAAAAATTGACAGAGTTATTGCGTAGGGAAATGTACACACACACATACACACACACACACTTTCACTTTTTATATATATATATATATATATATATATATATATATATATATATTGTTTTTTTTTTTTTAAATGTGTTTCATCGTCTACGCCACAGCGGAGAGCTGAATTTAGCGAGATTGGAAATCAGGACCCCATGGTAAGAAGCCTATGGTAAGCCTATTTGATAGATTATATATATATATATATATATATATATATATATATATATATATATATATATATATATATATATATATATATATATATATATATATATATTGAAACATGGACATATTGCATATTATTGGTGAAACAGTGACTAAAATAAACATGAATGCACGCACACACACACACAAACACACACACACACACACACACACACACACACACACACACACACCATACACAAATTACAAATGCCTATGAGGTTTGACTTGATTTTTATTGCCGTTGTGATATGACGATGTCTATTAAATTTAATATTGAAATAATCAAATTATGAATGTTGAATTTTAGCTGCTGGCGAAACAAAAGGAAGAAAAGGGAAATAATTTGCTCAGAAAGTTAAATTGATTTCTATAAAATTTCCTCAATAAACTTCGTGCGAAATTTTTCATTGTTGATGCGCATTTTTGATTCTTTCGAGTTTTCAGATTCACAAATAGGATTCCTTCGAAAGAATGTTCAGTTGATTTATTGAGTAGCTGGAATGGATACCTGGCGTTGCTCATCCATTATATAAATTAGGACAGTAGAAAATGGACTTTGCATTTACTTTTTCAGTAGCTTCGTAACTCTTGTTTACCTTATTTAGTCCCTGATGAGCAATGTTTCGCTTATTAAGGGCCTTCAAAAAACAAGGGTTTTAAAAAAAACAAGGGTTTTAAAAAAAAAACCAAGGGTTTTCAAAAAACAAGGGTTTTCAAAAAACAAAAAAAATACAAAAACAAACAAAAAAACAAATGTCCGTTATCAAGTTCCAAAAAATCATTCAATTAGGCTAATTAAGGTGAACAGCGAAATATTGAGGGGATTGATAACAATGGTTGTAACTGGTCAGAATTTATTATTTAAATAAGAATTTCTGTACATTAGACTTGAAAATAGGAATTGTAGTCAGCCCTGAAGCCGCCCTGTGGTACTGTGTTCCACAGACGGTCAGTTCTAAGAAAGAGACTTTGCTCATATATTCCATTTAGTTTTAGAAAAGGGAAAGGACAATCACTAACAGTGGTTGGTAGACGATCAGATTGAATATCTGGCGGTTTCATTTTTTATCTCACTTTTCCCCCCTTTTTTCGGCAAAGCTATCTATCTATCTATCTATCTATCTATCTATCTATCTATAGGATGATAATGTAAGCATGAAACACTAGTATCTATAGGCAAAAATAATCAATATTTATCTATAAAACTATTATTACAAGCCCCCCCCCCTCAACTAGGACTGGGCCTCTTTAAGAGAATTATCATACGCTGTCAACTGTTCTAAGTTATACTTTGACATAATAATAGCAAAATCATGTATTCACCTTTAATAACCTAAACAGTAAAATCTATTTTTAGGGTAAAAATAGCGGAGGGTGTTGATCTAAAATTTTACTGTTTTCCATATTCATATATAGATATATAAGTATATATACTTATATATCTATATATGAATGCTGAGTTATTGTACTTACCTGTTGAAGGTCAAATTTCAAAATGTCATGCATAAAGGTAGGAAGTTCAGTCAACCACGTGTAGAAACCCCAGTTTTCAGTGAAATGAGCTATGACAATTGCCCAGACCGGGAAAGAAGAGAGAATTTTAAACCATGGAGGCTTCATACTCTGGAAAAGACAAAGAAAAAAAAAAGGGAATAAATAACCACAATTAATGATTCGAAATTTTTGAGATGCAGATTGACAATTTATATTCTTTGGATTATTATTCTCATCATTGAACTAATTCTGTTTTTCTTGGATCTTTAGCTGCATTTTATCCTGAGCAATTGTCAACATCTTTCTGAAATTTGCAATGAATGGTGTTGCAAGTTTAAGTATTCCATCTGCACGGATAGATGGTACAAGACGTAGGATATGTAGGTGATACTTCCGTACTGTCTGCCACAATTATGGGCTCAAGATATGGAAAATATGTCACTAAATACAGAAAAGTGGAAGATAATGACAGATTTGTGACATCATAATCAACCGAAACAATAATCACTGATAAAATCTTTGTGACATCATAATCAATCAAAATTATAATCATGAATAAACTCATTTGTGACATCATAATCAACCAAAATTATAATCACTGATAAACTCATTTGTGACATAATAATCAACCAAAATTATAATCACTGATAAACTCCTTTTTGACATCATAATCAACCAAAATTATAATCACGAATAAACTCATTTGTGACATCATAATCAACCAAAATTATAATCACTGATAAACTCATTTGTTACATCGTAATCAACCAAAACACTAATCACTGATAAACTCATTTGTGACATCATAATCAACCAAAACAATAATCATTGATAAACTCATTTGTGACAACATAATCAACCAAAACAATAATCAGATACACTCCTTTGTTACATCATAATCATACAAAAATTATAATCACTGATACACTCATTTGTGACATCATAATCATACAAAAATTATAATCACTGATACACTCATTTGTGACATCATAATATCAAATAAAACAATAATCATTGATAAACTCATTTGTGACAACATAATCAACCAAAACAATAATCAGATACACTCCTTTGTTACATCATAATCATACAAAAATTATAATCACTGATACACTCATTTGTGACATCATAATCATACAAAAATTATAATCACTGATACACTCATTTGTGACATCATAATCAAATAAAACAATAATCATTGATAAACTCATTTGTGACAACATAATCAACCAAAACAATAATCAGATACACTCCTTTGTTACATCATAATCATACAAAAATTATAATCACTGATACACTCATTTGTGACATCATAATCAACCAAAATTATAATCACTGATACACTCATTTGTGACAGCATAATCAACCAAAACACTAATCACTGATAAACTCATTTGTGACATCATAATCAACCAAAACAATAATCATTGATAAACTCATTTGTGACAACATAATCAACCAAAACAATAATCAGATACACTCCTTTGTTACATCATAATCATACAAAAATTATAATCACTGATACACTCATTTGTGACATCATAATCAACCAAAATTATAATCACTGATAAACTCATTTGTGACATCGTAATCAACCAAAACAATAATCATTGATAAACTCATTTGTGACAACATAATCAACCAAAACAATAATCAGATACACTCCTTTGTTACATCATAATCATACAAAAATTATAATCACTGATACACTCATTTGTGACATCATAATCAACCAAAATTATAATCACTGATAAACTCATTTGTGACATCGTAATCAACCAAAACACTAATCACTGATACACTCATTTGTGACATCATAATCAACCAAAACAATAATCATTGATAAACTCATTTGTGACAACATAATCAACCAAAACAATAATCAGATACACTCCTTTGTTACATCATAATCATACAAAAATTATAATCACTGATACACTCATTTGTGACATCATAATCAACCAAAATTATAATCACTGATAAACTCATTTGTGACATCGTAATCAACCAAAACAATAATCATTGATAAACTCATTTGTGACAACATAATCAACCAAAACAATAATCAGATACACTCCTTTGTTACATCATAATCATACAAAAATTATAATCACTGATACACTCATTTGTGACATCATAATCAACCAAAATTATGATCACTGATAAACTCATTTGTGACATCGTAATCAACCAAAACAATAATCATTGATAAACTCATTTGTGACAACATAATCAACCAAAACAATAATCAGATACACTCCTTTGTTACATCATAATCATACAAAAATTATAATCACTGATACACTCATTTGTGACATCATAATCAACCAAAATTATAATCACTGATACACTCATTTGTGACATCATAATCAAATAAAACAATAATCATTGATAAACTCATTTGTGACAACATAATCAACCAAAACAATAATCAGATACACTCCTTTGTTACATCATAATCATACAAAAATTATAATCACTGATACACTCATTTGTGACATCATAATCAACCAAAATTATAATCACTGATAAACTCATTTGTGACATCGTAATCAATCAAAACACTAATCACTGATAAACTCATTTGTGACATCATAATCAACCAAAACAATAATCACTGATACACTCATTTGTGACATCATAATCAACCAAAATTATACTCACTCATAAATTCATTTGTGACATCATAATCAAACAAAACAATAATCACTGATAAATTAAGGCAATCGGCAACCTTTTCAAATGCTTTCATTCTTTTTTTGTTGAACTCATGAATCTTTATATTCATTGTTACTTAACTCCCTTTATTTGTATGAACACGTGATGCAAAGGATAAAGGCGTTCAATAACAATCAGTTCTAAATTACATTCTTACTACAGGCAATATCAACTAAGAATATAACTAAGAATAAAATAAGAATGACCTAAGATTTTTACCCCGTTAGGGCGAATGTAATGAATACGCATTAAAACCTAGTTAAATTCCAGGTTTTCTTGGGATTAGTAAGTAATAATACCATATATATCCCAAAAATATATGACTTGATATATGCATTAAAACGTTGTTAAATTCCAGGTTTTTTTGGATTAGTAAGTAATATATCCCCAAAAATATATGACTTGATATACGCATTAAAACGTAGTTAAATTCCAGGTTTTCCTGGGATTAGTAAGTAATAATGCCATATATATCCCAAAAATATATTATTGCAGTCAGCCTAGAAAACATTATGATTATAATTTTTGTTGATTATGATGTGACAATTGAGTTTATCAGTGATTATTATTTTGGTTAATTATGATGTCACAAATGAGTTTATCAGTGATTATAATTTTGGTAGGTTATGATGTCACAAATGAGTTAATCAGTGATTATAATTTTGGTTGATTATGATGTCACAATTGAGTTTATCAGTGATTATTATTTTGGTTGATTATGATGTCACAACTGAGTTTATCAGTGATTATAATTTTGGTTGGTTATGATGTCACAATTGAGTTTATTAGTGATTATAATTTTGGTTGGTTATGATATCACCACTGAGTTTATCACTGACTATAATTTTGGTTAATAGATAGATAGGTAGATAGAATCTAGATAGGTAGATAGATTTAATTAACGAGAATGGATGAATAACATGCAGGCATGTTAATAATAGCTTCAGCCCTTTCATAGTTTGTTTTCCTTCCTTTGCTATCAACGATCGCCATAAATATTTTATCTTCTTTATGAAGAACTCGCATTTTTTAGAACTCAACTTAATACCATATTCTTCAATTCTCTGATATGGGCTTTATGTTGCATCTTATTTTCGCTTTTAATCAAAATACTATCCAAATGTGCGATTATATATTCCATATCAGCCGACATTGTGTCTATTATTTTCTGGAATAGCCGTGGAACTACCTTCAATTCAAAAGGAAAACGATTCAAATTTAAAATTTCTTTATGTGTCAAGTACTTCAAACCTTCTTTACTGATTTTAACCCGAATGTAATCTTCAGACAAACCCAACTTTGAAAACATTCTACGATTATTGAATTTAGTTGATATATATTCTGAAAATGGTAAAGGATATACATCGGCTTTCAAACAGTCATTTAACCCAGTCAAAAAATCAGCGCATACTCAGATTTTTATTTTTTTTATATGTATGGCTGGCGACGCCCAATCTGAGTAATCGATTTTTGAAATTACGACAATTTTTTCCTCATTTCTAATTCCTTATTTATTGCATCTAGTGTCGAAAAGTATATTTTATCCTTAAAGAAAGAGTCATTTTTATATGCTTTCTACAACATGCATTGCGTGTAACATTTTTCGTTATTTGTATTAGACTT
Source organism: Euprymna scolopes (assembly GCF_053919585.1). Classification (NCBI taxonomy): domain Eukaryota; kingdom Metazoa; phylum Mollusca; class Cephalopoda; order Sepiida; family Sepiolidae; genus Euprymna; species Euprymna scolopes. Next base: position 117,491,562 of record NC_136487.1, read on the forward strand.
TTGCCTTACAGTCTGTATTTGTGATTTGCTTTTCTGTTCAACCTAATTATTATTTTTTTAAAATATTCATTAGATGCTAGCATTCCTGTGTTATCTTTTGCAGCGTAACGTTTGGGTCATGTTCCATTATAATAAGAATTCTTGATCTAATTTCATTGGCTATCGGTGTCGTCTTTAGACGTTGGACAATACTTATACATTTGAACATGTCGCGCGATAATTCCGTTAATTTGAATGCCTCACTCTGTGTGCTAACCATACTTGCTTATGTAACTAAATCATCGTTATCATATTTTACGATATTTAAACACTTATATCGCGTATAGAATTTCAACAAAATTTCTACCGTTTCACTAAATATGTTTCCGTTATTATTTTTAATAAGATTAAATTCACGTAGTATTTTCTTCTGTTCCCATCTTTTGTAACAATAGCGTGCGTAAATATTGTTTCAAGCTTATGAAAATAAACGTTCAACCAATACCCGAGTCGTATTTAAATTCCGAAAGTAAATTTGCAATTTCTTCAGATGAAAAATATCCTTGAATCTGGTGATTTTGTGGTACTCGATATTACGTCTTTCAAAAGTTATTTACTTTTGGCTGTTGTTTGAATAACTTTTCAAACCTTCCTTATTGTTGGAATTGTCTTTATTGTTGCAATTGTTATTGTTGGAATTGTTTTTGATTTTTCAATTATTTTCAGAATTGTTAGAATTGTTTTTGTTGTTTCATTTGTAGTTGTAAAGTGTCTTGAAGTACTTTAGTTAATTCCGAAATCTCTTCCTTTTTTTAATGTATTCACGAAGGGGCAAGTTCTTACTTTCTGTAAGAATTGAATAAAAAAAATCTTTTTTATACGTTCATCATTAAGTTAAAAAATGGGAAGAAAAAATTGCTCACTTTCTGTAAGTAACGATAAATCTTTCTTTAGTTTTTCTTCTTTTTTTTTTTAACTTGCAAAATTGTTTCAAATAGTTTGCTGATAGACTTTAAAAAAAAACTTTGCGAGTTTGTTTCGAATCCTAAGTCGCCATTGGTATGTCCTGTAAAATGAGTATATATCGTTTGAGGTAGCAGAGCGGGTTTTGCTACAGTTCGAGTAATAAATCTAGTAAGTTGCAGTTGATTGTTTGTAGTTAAAGCTGGTATTTCTTGCTTACCTTTCGACGTCTCCCCTAGGTGGCTCTACCAGTCGGTATTTATGGCTTAACCATGGCTTTCTAAAACTTTCTAAAACAAAACAACTCGAAAAAAAAAATTATCATCTGGGGATGAAAAATCAGTGATTATAATTTTGGATTAGTAAGTAATATATCCCCAAAAATATATTTCTACCGTTTCACTAAATATATATAGCTCAGTGGTAGAGTATTCGACTACAGATCGAATGATACCCTGTTCAAGCCCGGGTGTACCTCACCATTTTATTTTATTTTTTTCTTGTTAATGAGTTCAATTTACGATTAAAAAAAAAAGAGATACTTTCGTTTACATATTTTAAAACTAAACATAAATCAGAAGTGACTTTTCCAGGGCATTCATCGCAATAAAATAGTTTTTATAAAAAAAAAACAATCAAAATGTATAAACCCATAAATTATCTCTTCTTTTCACAATTAACGTTTTCACTATGAAATTCAGACCTGCAACCATTTTAATTGTAAATCACTATAGTAAGGTCGACCATAACTGAAGCATCCTTAGTCTAGTTGCCCCAGCTATCTGTTCGACTAGAGCAAAACTGCTTGTGGTTGAAGAGACTAATGTGGGTTAACTACTGAACATGTTAATTGAGCATTAGGAATTTTAGCACACAGTTTCTAGGTGTAAGGATGCTTAGTGTGAACTATATTTAGTTTGATTCAATTTTATACAAAGGAGGTGAAAATTCAGATACCTGACCGGTTTTTGAGAAATTTTAACAATAAATAATATCAATTAATATTTATTCTTCAAACTTTAGTTTTTTTTTTCAGTTTTTGAGGGACATAATATGAGCAGTCTTCTTCCTACCCCAATTTGAAAAATTCAAATATATCAGATTTGCATTGAAATTTAATTGAATATTATTCAATACTAATTAAATAAGATTCCTTGAATTTCAATTTCTTCTAAATTTATGCCTTAATTTTTTGGCATTTTCTAGAATAAAAATGAATAATGGATTTTTAGAAAAAAATTAAAAATAATATTAAAACTATTAAATATATGCACTTCATAGTTGTTGTGTATATTCGCTAGCAAATATGCATCTGCAGGAATATTATTTTCTCCCTCCAATCATTTTAGGATTGGAAAAAAAAATGTCGGTGGCCTTGGCTTTTTAAAGAAAAAAATGTAATCAATACCTTGAAAGCAAAACTTAAAAAATAAAAAAAAGTAATTAAAAATGATTCTGTTTCACTGATTTTCATGGAGGTGTTATATTGCAAAATTGTCTTTAGGATGACTGGAATTTTTCAATTAAATTTTTTTATTTTTTTCCAAATATCAGATGCAGATAAAATCCATGCATCTAAAATCATCGAAGTTATGTGTACTAAATGAGTGAGGACTTAACTGCAAACTATGCATTGCTCACCTCCCCTTCTTTACGACAAAAACTTAAAAAAAAAAAAATTTATTGTCATTTCACCCCAAACAAGGTACAGGGCCACTTGGCCGTAAAGGGCTACTATTTAGGACCATATTTGCAGGGATACTATTTATGGAGTTGGGCAGCAAGATGTTTGTTTACATTACATTTGAATTTCAGAGAAACAGGGGCCCGGGAGGTAATTCCAAAGTGCAGCAGTCCAACAGAAAAAGGAAAGCTATTTGAGTAAAAGGCTTCATGGCATGTAGGGATCTCTACAGTGTAGGGGGTGGGATTTTGCTGCCTGTTGGGTTTGTCTAGTGTATTGTAATCGAGAGGGTACTAGTGCTCGGAGTTCGTCAGAGCACTTGCCATTGAAATACTTGTAAAACAGGTATTTCGATGATGGGAAAGAGGTTGGAGTTGATTTGATAGTTCAGGACCTTTAAGGTTGGCAACTCTTTTATAACCCTGTCTAGGAGTGAGAGACTAATGGCAGATGCACCAGCCCAGATGTGGCAACAATACTGCATGCATAGGCGAACCGTGGCCTTGTAGAGATACCGGATACTCTCAGGTATGAATAGCCTTTTAGCATGGTAGAGAGAGCCCACCTTTCTCACAGCAGTCTTGGCAATTGCCTCAATGTATTTGTTCCAATTCATGTTGCCTGCGAATGTTAACCCTAGGAGCTTGAGAAAAGTACTGTCAGGCAGTGCATCGTTCAGCTAATGATTTCTCTATCTCCATCTCTGTGCCTAACAACTAAACGAAACTTAAATGAGCAATGTGGAACAAAATGACAGGGAGGAAAGTTTGGGGTTCATTAATGATGAGGAGTTTGCATGATACGTTTCTTTGGCCAAGGATATAAATAAAATAATTAAACTATGAAATTGTGTAACGTTGTCCAGGAACCAACACGTTGTATGCCTTAGTCGCAAAAAAGACAACAAATAAGAAAGAACTTCAACTGGCTTCTTTTTTTTTGTTGTACAACATTTATTTCCGCATTCTCTCATGACGTCATTTTGCAGGCATTTGCATACGCGCGTCCGTGCTATGTTACAATTGTACTATCATTCATGTTTCGGCGGTTGTAAGATGCATGGTGACGATAAAGATGCTGTGTCTGCAACAAATAACAGTAAGGCAATACAACACACAGAAGAGAAAAAGCCTCCATTGTCAATGAGTGAAAATGGATAACGTCTGTAAAGGTGCCTACATGGGGGAGTCTAATGTGAAGAAAAGATTGTGTAATCACTAGGGCTACGACAACAGCATATTCTTTTCATTGTTTTGACTCTCGAGTGTGTATCCATTGATATTTTATATAGAGTGATGTGGTTTTCGGTTGATTAACTGTGTCTAACTGATATATAGTCAAGAGTCAAAACAATGAAAAAAATAATCTGTTGTCATAGCCCTAGTCATCACCAACCACACCTTTTCCTGAACCGTCATTGTTTGAGTTCAGTGGCAAGTAGAAGTCGATGACGACTGGAAATTATGTCGGGATAAGCAGAGAGTTCATACATATGCAGTACCTGGTATTCCTAAATGGTCACCCATTTAGGAATAATCAGGCTTAACCTTGCTTAACTTTGTTAATCTAACGAGAAGTTGCAGGTCAACATGATTATGATGCACAGTGTTTATTTGCTATCTCTACTATTATAGAAAAGTCACTTTGTGTATGCGTGTGTGTGAGTGTGTGTGTGTGTGCGTGTGTGTGCACGTGTGTGTGTGAGTTTCTTCCTCATAGGTTCCGAAACGGTTGAGCCTATCTTTTGCAAATTTCACACAAAGATAATTTATATGTCAGGCAGTGTTCTTAGATATGTTTTGTACAGAAATTCACCCAATAAGAAGCGAAAATCGAAAAAAAGATCCGATCTTAAAAATAGTCTTTCTCTCATTTACAGGGAAATATTTTTCGTTACACCGACCAAGGGAAATAATAAAATTTCAGCAAATCATTTTCGAAAATGAAAAAAAAAAATCAATCTTAAAAATAATCTTTCCCTTTTATAGATAAAAAAGAATTTTTACAGATGAATATTTTACGTTACACCGGTCAAGGGAAATAATAAAATCTCAGCAAATCATTTCTTCTTAAAAAAACAGATTTATTATCTGGAGATATAGCTCAGTGGTAGAGTATTCGACTACAGATCGAATGATCCCCCTGTTCAACCTCAGGTGTACCTCATCATTTTATTTTAATTTTTTCTTGTTAATGAGTTCAATTTAAGATAAAAAAAGTGGTACTATTTAAAATTGCCACAAATCATTTTTTCGTTTACATATTTTAAAACTAAACATTAATCAGAAGTGACTTTTCCAGGGCATTCATCGTCAAGCCCAAATATTACCTAACGTGGTATTGTAAACAAGCATAGATGGAATTTAATGAACGACATTATCATTATATATATATATATATATATATATATATATATATATATATATATATATTGTGAATTAGTCCACCGATCAAATTATTCCTTGTAATATATAATAATCAATAGAGGATAGATACTATAATACATACATATGCAATCTGCATTAATTAAAATATCATATTTAAGCGTACTGCGCGACCGAGCAACATCAGGCGGCCAGCTAGTATATATATATATATATATATATATATATATATATATATATATATATATAAGCTTTGAAATTGTAGTGTTGTTAACGTTAAAGGTGCTATGTATGGCATAATCACATTGACACACCAGTTCCTGCATATCTCGGCATTGTTTCCAGTCGTTCTAGACTTCTCCTTATCATTGAGCTCAAATAATGCTGCTTCAGGAGATTTCACAACCCTTACCTCACGGTTACATGCACAGAGGGTATCCATTGTCTTTCGAGACTGATCGGAGACGATGATGATGATATATTTGCTAGTAAAATTAGAAATTCATCTCCAGGCAGCGAAAATATAAAAAAAAAAGTCGGTGGCTTTGAGTTTTTTTTGTCTTTTTTTAAAATCAAATTATTTAATTAATAATCTTTCTAAAACAAAACAACTCGGAAAAATGTTAATTATGATGCCGTGATTCTATAAGGGTGTTATGTTGGAAAATTATCTTCAGAATTATTATGAAAAAAAAAAAAAAGAAAAAAATGTTTAAGATTTTTTTAGATAACGACGAGTGATAAATTGTATTACTTTGATGATTTAGACTAGTATTCTCATCTTGGCTATTATTTTCATAATATTTCTACGGATGTAACCTCCGACCTTCTTCAGGTGCATCTTTTAGAACTGGTGAATCTTTAAATCGAACTTGAGAACCTATACAGAATTTTGAACTGAACTTTGTCTATACTCCATGGGGTTAGATTGTTCACATTCCGTCAGCCATTCGTAGACTGATGACACCACAATCTATGGCAACACTTCAAAAGCTAGCAATGACCAAAATCTTTTTGATTCTCTCTCTTCTGATCTTGAAAAGATAGAAAACATGAAAACAATGGGGAAAAGATGGTTGGTTAATTTTAATGCATTGAAAACCAAGGTTCTCTCCTTTCATCATAATTACTCTAATCCATATCATGCCTCAATCAAAATGAATGGCTCTCATCTTGGGAAGCTCGATTTCTTGACAAGCTTCTGAGATTGATCTTCACTCCTGATCTTAAATGGAACACATGCATCAAATATGTTTCCAAGATTGCTGGAAAAATAATTGGATCATTCTACCGCTCTGCCAATGTAATTCTCTGTTTGTATAAGAGCCAGGTTTACCATAAAATGAAGTTCTGTTGCCACATCTGAGCAGGAGCTCCACATCTCCATCCTTGTCACAGACTATTTGATAAAGATGGGCATCAAGACAGTTCCTCACCCTCTCTACAGTCCAGACCATGCTCCCTGTGATTTTTAGTTATTCCCTAAGCTCAAGAAAAAACCTTAGGGGCTGTCGTTATGAGACAATGAAATGAAAGAGGCTGTGATGAGGGTCATTGACATGCCCACATAAGAAGACTTCCATGGGGCCTTCCAGAAGTTGTACAACAAGTGCATTGCAGCCAGAGGAGATTACTTTGAAGGGGACTAAAGATGCATGTGTGTACTATTAATAAAAGTGCTCGTACGAAAAAAAGCCTGGAAACTTATTTAAGACACTTGTATATATTATTATCCTCTGCTCTTCAGTTAATCAGTTTTTTTTTTTTACTGCAAATAGCAAAACTATCCAGTGTTGACCGAGGAAAAAGTGTAACATATTTCTATTAAAACATCTCTTGCTTTACCTCTCTCTATCTTTCTGTCTCCCCCCTCTCCTATTCACCCCTCTTTTTCGTCTGCCAAGCCCATCCCTCTCTTTGAACACACACACACACATATACAATTCTATATATATATATTGAAGGAAACTATATATTATCATCATATTAATTAAAGGAAAGTAACTCTGGTTTTTGATCAAGCAATAACCAGATTATTCTGTGCCTATTAAGGTTAAAGAATGAATTTTTCCCCTTAAATTTTAGATATTATTCATCAATTATTCATCAATTATTCATCAATGGTGATGCTGATCAAGAACACACTAATTTTATGAGTCTTTCATATTATTTTGCACCTTTGGATTACTGCTCTCATCTTGAATATTATTTTCACAATGTTTCGGCTGATTTAACCTTCGATCTTCTCCAGGTGTATCTTGTTGGACACGGGAATCTTTCTGTCAAACTCGGGAATCTTTCTGCTAAACTCGGGAATCTGCATGGAATTTGAAACGGGGGTAACATGCTCTCATTCCATCAGCAATAACTAAGTAATTCGCAATTGTATTTTGAGTATCGTCCCCTACTAAAATGTGAATCTTCAACCTCCAGAGGAGCGTAACTTATGACTGAATTTTACTAAGTACTCTACCCACTATGCCATGAGTCTTGTGGATGATGAACAGTAGTCTGGAAGAATCTAAATAATGCGAAGGATCAATCCTCGCCTCAAATATTCAGACGCACTTTATGAGTCTTTGTTTTGTACTTTAGGACTTTAAGCTGAATACACACACACACACACACACACACACACACACACACACACACACACACACACACACACACAACTACCCTTTATATAATAGATGACCTTCATTGTAGATCAATTACAATTGACCATAATGCACCACAATTTCCAATGCAAATGTCAGATTCAATGTATCGCGTCGGCTGCTTTCAATTCTACGAAACTAAAATATCATCTAAAATTAAGTTAAGAATTCTTCAAAAGCTTTCAAAAGTAATTTCCATTCTGCGTTGCCTAAATACGACGCAATCGCTAATTCATTTGGATTACGCTTGGCTCTATTTTAGGAAACTGATTTCAAGTTACTTTGCAAAAATCCATTAAATTTTTGTAAAGTAGTTTTTTATTTTCTAAATCGAACATTGTTAATTGTTTGTTTTAAAAGCTTTGGATATTATTGATTTGTTTTCTGGTCGACATAATTTTTTTTTTATTGAAAAGAAACACATTGTTCTTTTCTTTTTTTTCTGTTATTTTTAATAAAAATAGGCACCACATCTCAAGGCTAAAAGCTAACCGAGGATAATCTTGTACGATTCTCCAGCTTTCCTGAAAACAGCTTAGTCTATTAAACCAGCAGTGATAGTGGCATCGCATTACGATTAGTTATTTTTATTATTAAATAAAAATACACATACACACGCACACACACACACACACACACACACCCACACACACACACACACACACACACACACACACACACACACACATATATACATTTATTTTGTGTTTTTCAGTATGGGTACATATCTCATATTATTTTTCAAAACTCTGTATATAGTTTGTGTCCTATATATATGTATGTGTATGTGTATATCTATACGTGTGTGTTTATCTATGTGTGTGTGAGTGTGCGTGGTTGTAATGCTGTGGTTTCCTAGATATAAATCCAATAAAACTTCGGTGTTTATGAATTATCAATAACGAGTAGAGCTACAGCTTCGGTTACATATAGTCAATAATAATTATATTATATTACTGGTCATATATATAGGTTTGTGTAGCTATCTATCTATATTTCTATAAAAGTGAAATTGTGTGTGTGTGTGTGTGTGTGTGTGTGTGTGTGTGTGTGTGTGTGTGTGTGTGTACATTTCCCTACAAAACTACTCTGTCAATTTTGGGAAAATTCTTCTAATCGGTTTTTGGCAAGAAATTTGGCTGTCAAGGGGTCGAAGTTCAACGATTTGATCTTTGAGAACTCTACCAAACTCCTGCGCCAATTTTGGGTCTAAACACTTGAAATTCATATATAACGGATATTCAGACATTTTAATCAGCGAAAATTTGGCTGCCAAAAGGTTAAAGCTGAAAGAGTTGACCTTTGCAGATTCTTCCAAATTCTTCTGCCAATTTTAGATCTAAACACTTGAAATTTTAGATGTAGGTAACTTTGACATCGGTAAAACTTTGTATTTTGATTTGAGACTAAAATAATAAATGGTAAGGGGTCAAAATTGGGGTCAAAGTTAAAAAAATTGACCTCTGCGGTCTCTACTCAGACAATTTTTGGTCTAAACCTTTGAAATTTTACATAAAGTGTATTCACACGTAGGGCAAGTTTCGTGTGAATACACTTTATGTAAGTATCTTCCACTTACTCTAAAGACTTGGAGAATATATCTCTTGGCGTCATGCACAAGCAATTCACACTTGGCAGTCGGACTGACGTATAACCATACTCTTTATTTATTGTATTCTGTCCAATATATTGTGTTTACACTAAATACTGAATTGTGTTTTTCTTTCAGAACCCATTTTTCTTTGCCTTCTTCTGACCTTGCTACTTCAACTGTTCTATATCTTCTAACCCTAAAATATTCATCCTTTTTTTTAATGTGACCAAACCAAGAAAGTCTCTTGTTCTGCACGCATATCTCTATAGTGCTATAGTGTCCAGATTTAACCTTTCTCTGAGATCATTATATCCATACCTGTCTTTACAACTCACATTACACTTCCATCATATGATTCTCATATCATTCCTTTCAAAACAGCACATACTCTCAACTCCAACTGACCTCATCCTTCTGGACAAGATCAAATTTTTCTTTTCTCCCCTGTTTTTCCTTCCCATATAGATACCCCCCCCCCCGATTCCTCGCTAGAGGCTGCCAGCAAAACCCCGGTTCCTTTATAAACCACAGTGATCTATCAATTAAAATAGGGTAGGGAGGGTCTTACTAACCACACCTTTATTATTTTTTATTTGTTCTTCCCCACACTCTCGACACAAATGAAAACGAAATGTTATTATTATTATCTTTTTTGTTTTTACATGCAAATAAAAATTGGGTTTAAGTAAGATTCCCCCCCCCCGCACACAATACGAAAGAGCGAACAAAGCTAAGAGAAATTTTTTGTTTAAGTTCTAAAAAGACGAGATTGACCAACCAACATCACCATCCCTCTTGAGTTGGCCTTATGCCTAAATTTTTTGTTTATTGTTTTTTGTATTTTTTTATGAATAAAAGATTTGATATCTCAAAGTGTAGTATCTGTTCTTCAGGTGCTGCACTTTAATTTCTTGTTCTCTGTCAGTGGAAGAGAAATCCTTCATAACTGAGACAATTTTTATTTTTGTTCCTTTTCGCCACGTCAAAAAACGATCCTGGTGTCTAACTCTGTCCCGTGGGAAGGTATTGTAAATAGAAACCCTAACCTTGATTGGTTTCACTTCCGTACATATTCACACTGCATAAACATGTCTGATACACGCTTTCCTTAGTCGACAGGTAAAAATAATTTAAGTGAGCGAACTTATGCTTCTTTAAAAGAGTCGTTTAATAAGTAATACCCACTTTTCATAGCAGTAGAACAACGAAACTTGGCACAGTTATTATTCTCTCATCTGGATTTACGTTAAAAAACAGCTGTATTAGCTTTGCAAACTGTTTTTTTTTTTTTTTGTAGAACACACCGGGTTGGTCCTCATAAATTCAAAAATCAAGGCTACTTTCCTTTCAAAAACAACTTCATGGCTGGGAAGAGGTGAATCTGGTGACACAATTAGTTCAGAGCTGTGATACATAGAGATATAAATCATTGCAACTGAAGGTCGGTCGGGGGGGGGGGAGGCGTACTTATAGACTCCCCCCCCGTAGAAACCTCTTTAAAGAGAAAAACATGACCCCATTGAGATTATGATCATTCTTAACTGAACTGTATAGATCTAATAACCTCAACTGTATAGATCTAATAACCTCAATTGTATATATCTAATAACCTCAACTGCATAGATCTAATAACCTCAACTGTATAGATCTAATAACCTCAACTGTATAAATCTAATAACCTCAATTGTATATATCTAATAACCTCAATTGTATATATCTAATAACCTCAACTGTATATATCTAATAACCTCAACTGTATAGATCTAATAACCTCAATTGTATATATCTAATAACCTCAACTGCATATATCTAATAACCTCAACTGCATAGATCTAATAACCTCAACTGCATAGATCTAATAACCTCAACTGTATAGATCTAATAACCTCAATTGTATACATCTAATAACCTCAACTGTATAGATCTAATAACCTCAATTGTATATATCTAATAACCTCAAAGTAGTGCAAGGACAGACAAACAATCTTTGTCTTTTTACGATTTTCATTCGTTTGTTGAAAACCAATAACATTGATAGCGACTGAAAGCAATCAAATCTTTGCGATACAATTGGATTAAGTGCATTTTTATCGGTATTTTATTTTTGGTTCTTCGTTTAAAACCGGTTCCTACAGAACAAATCATCGACTCTAATTGTTTTCTTTACTGCATCAAGAAAAAAGTATCAGTAACAATGATACTCACAGGAATTGTACATCTAGATGTTTTAACAGCAAACTATACTGCACAAATACAAGCATAATCACGTTGACACACTGGTTCTCATTAGATCAAAGCAACGTTGAGCCTAGTCAGTACTAAAATGGGTGACCATTTCGGAATTCAAGGTATTGTATCCACTCTCTGCTTATCTCAGCATTGTTTCCAGTAATCTACTACTTCTCTTTGCCAGTGGATTTAAACAGTGCCGATTCAGGAGAGGTGTGGTTGGAGATTGTGTAAAGCTTGCCTCACAATTACACGTGCAGCTATCCTTACAGGGGGTATCCATTGTGTTTCAAGACTGAGTGGAGGCATGGTATACAGCACAAATACAATCATATCCACATATAGATACACATTATTCACTTCTCTCTACTTGTGTCCTCTCTCTCTCTCTCTCTCTCTCTCTATCTTTCTCTCTCTCTCTCTCTCTCTCTCTATCTCTCTCTCTCTCTCTCTCTCTCTCTCTCTCTATATATATATATATATATATATATATATATATATATATATATGCCTGTGTATATATATGTTTGCTTGGCGTTTGCAATAACCATTAACAAGATTCGGGGACAATTTTTACATTTGTGTGACTTACACCATGATTGCTTCTCACATGGACAAGTATATGTTGTGTGTTCTACAGTCAAAAGATCAGACAACCTCTACACCGGCACAGAAAAAGGGAACACCTCAAAATATTGTGTATCTACAAATACTGACAACATAAATATAAGGCATATATAGTTGGTCTTTTTTGTTTTTTTCTGTTACATTTTAATAAACAGAGCCACAGCAACGCATGGCCGGGTACAACTATCATATATATATATATATATATATATATATATATATATATATATATATATATATATATATATATATATATATATATAGCTGTGGCTCTGTTTATTAAAATGTATATATATATATTCCTCAAGAAAATTGCATTTTGTATTGTTTATATACTTTTATTTTTTTGCAATGTTTATATCAATGAAAGTTGTTTTTTTTTCAAGAAAAGATGAATTTTTACCATAAATTGTTAGATGAAAGTTGTTTTACAAGAAAAACTTACATTTTTGTTTGTTTTAATAAAATTGGCAGTAAACGTTTCTTTTTGAAAACAGAATTTTTATTTAAAAAAAAAGATGAATACTTTATATGAACACTGTAAATAGTTAGATGAAAGTAGAGAAAAGTTTGATTTTTTTTCAAGAGAATGTACAAATTATTCTTTGTCAACAGATGTTAAGAAAATAAACGGAAAACATACCGCCATCATTAATTAATTATGCAAAAAAAAAAAGAAGCTAATAAAATATTGATTTAGTGTTCCAATATTTGAACAACGCTCGTCTGAATCCGGTGATTGCCAGTCAATCCCTAACCATAATTGAAATCCCGAGGATTCAGGTCAAATTCTGCATGAGTACCATTTTTTAAATTTCCTATTTTGTTCAATTTTTGGCGTGGACTCTCAGCGATTGCAAACTAACAAAGTTAACCAAAACGCAAAAAAAAAATCAACAATTAAAGAATTTGGGTTTGTTTTACTGTACACATAGATTCGAAAAAGTTGTCAAAAAACAAATATATAACAAATAAATGTTATCAAAGGCAAGATAAGTTATTTTTCTACTCAACTGGATACTGTTTTAGTGTTTTTATTTAATGTAACATGTTTATTCAGCTCGAAAAACTTACAGTGTTTATCGATGTATTGGAAAATTAAAAATGGCGCCCGACTTTCTCTTGAACACGGTAAGTTTGGGAAACTGAGTTAAAAATAAGAAACTATACAAAATACGGTTAGAAACCCACCGAATATATGCCAGCCTATGTCACGGTAACATACTGAGCGAGTTTCTAAGAATATTTTGTATGCTATTTTTTATTTTTAAACATGTTACATTAAATAAAAACACTAATTTATTTGTTATATATTTGTTTTGTTTTTTTGACAACTTTTTCGAATCTATGTGTACAGTAAAACAAACCCAAGAATTTTAATTAGTGCTCAGTTTCTAATGCAAATCCTAATACATCAATACTTCCTATTGGAAACACTCAAGGGAAGGACGAAACCAAATTATTGCCAGTATGTTTGGGAGAGATTCTATTTTTCTTTTTTTCCCCAATATTTTTAGCAGATTTGACACTCAGCTACAAGATTTTAGGGGTCGCTCGGTTTCTAATATAATGTAAGTAGACCTAGATGTTTATGTATGTGTTTGTGTGTATGTGTGTGCTGGGGTGGAGAGGGCTCCCGTAAGCCGTGGTGAAGGCAACCTTTCTAGGAGAAGCAGATCTCTGATTTAAAAAATCATAAAGCGGGAGACCAGTACCCGCATTAAGCTGGTCTGCAGTTTAACTTGTTGCTGGCTATCTTGCTCTTGCTTGTTGCTGGATCTCAACATTTTGAACCGAGAGAGAGACTTAGCTGTCGTACAAAGCTAAGACTCTGTAACGTCATTTGTGTATAGATACTCACTCAGGCATGTGTCTATAAAAATGGTCCTGTGGCGATGGAAGTCATTTTCGGGCTCATGGACTTAAGTGTCTGAGGGAGTGGCACTCGTCTGAATAGACGTTGCAATCATTATGTTTATAACTTACGATAAGACTTGCGAAGTATGTACTGTTTTACGGTTGTTGTAAAAATGGCACGGAAATTTAAATTTCGTTCCATTTTAATCTTTTTTTAAAATTTTGGCCCCCTCTCCCCCTCTCCCAAACGAATGTAATCAAAAGAATAACATTCAACAATTGTACTTTGTATATATAAAAAAAACGAAAGATAAAAAAACAACAAAAAAAAAACAATTGTATTAACGAAAGGGAAATAATTTAATTTTTAAACGAAAAAAGTCAGTTTGGTATATATTTTTTATTTTTTTTACATAAACAATATTTATTAGGAGGCCGTGGCGAGACCAAAAGTTCCTTTTTGTGATGTCACGTGACGGCGGGCGGTGATAATTAGATTTCCCTAAATAAAAAAGGCCACATCGTTACAAAGAAAATCACCTATTTATTAAAGAAAAAGTGAGTATAATGTTATAATTAAAAAGAGATATATAAAAACACGCTTACGTACGATGAAATGATTATACCAAAATGTCGAAGCAATTCGTCCAGTGGTTATTTAGATTACGAACATATCAAAAGTGCCATTTTATATATAGAGATAGATAGGTGTGTGTGTGTGTGTGTGTGTGTGTGTGTGTGTGTGATTGTATTGCTGTAGCTTCATAGATGTAAATCCACTGAAACCGGTGTTTATCAAAAAGTGCCCAATGACAAACAGAGCGTTATTATAGTATATTTCCTGCATTGCTAGAAATTAAACAAAATAAAAAAAAAAACAATAATAATAAAGTGGGAGATAACAAAGAATGGTAAAGTATGTGATCGCTAAATTCTCCGTATCTTTTGCACCTCAATGAAAAGCTAGAGATATAGAAAAATGTATTGAACATTAAACAAGAATGAGTGAAGCATTGAAAGCATTGCAAAGGACAAGCAGAAATAAGTAAAAATTGAATTGCAAAACACGAACTTAATACAGAACAATGAATAGGACCTCAATTCTTTCTCCTTAATATCTTTTAAATTTTTCATATTTGACCTAGATAGGTCAAAGTGCAAGTATAATTTATGGCCTTAAAGCAAGAATCAGGGTGACCATCTTAATATTATATAATACTATTCATCAATGATAAAATACCACGACTTTAAAGAGAGTACTGATATTTAATAAACTAGAGCCTAATTGTTCACGTGGACCTATCGTTTCAAACTCAGTTGGTAGATGTGAGGTTTCAGATATTGACAGATGTTGACAGGAATTTATCCAAATATGAGTGTAATTCTCCAAATGTGATGGATAAGAAGAAAAAGAAAACACTTTATGTAAAGAACCATCCTGGGTGGCCGGCGTTGCTCGGGTGTTTGGAGGTGTGTGTTGAGCAAAAAAAAAAAAAGTGGTACTAGGCAGACAGGCTCGAACCCGTACTACGAAGATGAGAAAGAACGTAAAAAACGTGACGTGTTTGCTGTTGCACCCATCGCCAAACGCAGGTTTAAATTAAGGCTAGACAATCGAAAAGAAGCGATGACTTTCAAAAATATCAGCGAAAAAAGCGACCACTCCCCGTAGAAAAGTGCCCGGTTGAGGATGAAGGAATTAATGTTTTTAGGTCAATTTTTTTATATTTATCGTCCAAAGGGTCGAGCTTCAAAATGATACCGATCTTGTGAAAATCCGTCGCCTTTGTCGAAAGTTTTAGGCATACATACATACATACATACATACATACATTTAAACAGACAGGTGAGATTTATATTATAGATGACTATTTCAAATTTGTTTTCATTGAAAGGATTAGGCCCGATGAAGCTGGGTTTCTAAAACAATTGCAGCAGATACACATGTATCTGTTACATATATGCGCCGCATATGTAGCCAATAGTGTTTGTGATATGTCCTGCGAAAGGGATTTTTGCCGTTGAAGTATCTGAGCGGATCTTGCTCAAATTTTGAGTAATAATCTAGTAAGTCACTATACTGCGCAAGTGTCATAGTCGAAGCTGGTGTTTCTAATGGGAGGCTTGACGCCTGCCCCTAGGTGGCTCTACCAGTCGTTACTTATGGTTTAACCACCCAATCAGAATCTTTTAGGGAGAAAAGACCCGAATGTACTCATAGTCATTACATCACCAAAATGCAAAGTTTTCCCGTTAAACTTAGCTTTAATATCTCAGCATTTGGACATAATCTTTGCTTTATCTCTTCCTTCTCAATCCTCCTTGCCGTGGTGACGCTTGACACACTGGTACTTATGGCTTTGGGTTCAGGGATACCTCCATTGATGAACGATAACTTATAGGGGCAGAAATTTAAAACACATCATATAAGACTTCCATTGATATCCCTTGTGTATTTTCAGTGACCTCTGTAGGGTGCCTGGGTCTTAATTGATTCCAATGTCTTTTGCATTGTAATTTGTTTCATTTCGTGTCATTTCTTTCGGTTACTATTCCTTCTTCCCAAAACATTCTTTTAAGCATAAAGTTTTTGAAAAAAAAAAAAAAGAAAACTTTGTCTATAGACTTTAGTCATCTATTTTTCTTTTGTCGATGATTTCTTCGCCGGAATAGGCAACAGCCTATCAAACACAGAGTGCATTTTTATTGCAAAAATCAACTTTGCCGGCGATAAACGTGGCATCGTATTCGGGTTTGGCGTGATTCTGCAAACTGCCAAAAAATTTTGAATTTGCAAAACACGAACTTAATACATAACAATCAATAGGACCCAAATGCCTCCTCCTTAATATCTTTAAAAATTTTTCATATTTGACCTATCTAAGTGCAAGTATAATTTTATGGCCTTAAATCAAGAATTAAGTTGACCGTCTTAATATTATATAATAGTATTCATCAATGATAAAATACACCGACTTTAAAGAGAGTACTGATACCTGCAGTTTATCAACGTTATTTTTCATTTGTGACCACGCCTTGATTCTTCTTTAGAGTTCGTTTAAAAGTGTCCATAAATTTTTTTGCCATTCTATTCCATCTTGGATGGTATACTGATGTTGTCACGTGATCAATGGACAGTGATTTACAGTATCGTTTGAATTCTTTCCCCATGAACTGGTTTTCATTGTCACTTATTAAAGTTTTCAATAAGTCCAAAACGACTAAAAATTTCGTTGTGCTTTTATTGAATTCGTTGCCGTCGACTGTCAGCATTTAACAATTTCTGGCTAATGAGTGAGACTGTCAATAATGACGAAGTATTCATTTATGGGCTCTGCATATTCGATATGCAATCGAGTCGATGGGCATCCATCTTTGGCTACGGTTGTATCTTTACCGGTGGATCTCTTGCTGCCAAATGGCATCCTCTGCGCTGTTTCACCATATTTTCTATGCCTTGGTCCGCTCTCGGCCAATAAGCGTAACTTCTCATTAAAGATTTCATTCTCGAAATCCCTGGATGGTCAGTGTGAAATTCTTTAGATATTCGCTTTTGCAGAGTATTAGATGTTCTTCAGATGCTGCACTTCAATTTATTGTTCTCTCTCTCTCTGTGGAGGAGAAATCTTTCAAGACTGAGACAATTTTTATTTTGGTTCGTTTTCTCCACGTTAAAAAACGACCCTGCTCGTACATTGAAAACGTTGACACATGATTCCTCCTTTTTTATTTTTTTTCGTTTAAATAGAATTGTTTTCCTTCTCCACTGCTTTTTTCACATCTTCTAGCGTAACCTGAAATTCTATAATATAGACCTGCATAACAGACCCGACAATTCACTTTTGTCTCTTAGCTCCGCTGTTGCTGTTTCTTTTAAGTGGTTCTGTATATTTAGGAATCAATTTTGATAACCCATCGGCTTTGAAGGTACACATTCTATTTTAAAATTATAATTCAATAGAATTACACCCCAACGCCGCAGTCAATGGACTGTATAGATTGGTATATCTTTTTTTCGAACTAAATATTGTTATAAGCGATTTGTGGTCAGTGGACTGCAACATTTACAATATAATTAATATTATATAATAATGGTGCCAAAATTCAATACTCATCAATATGTTTTCATGTGTACGTGCGTTTCAGAAAAAAAAATTCTCCATCATCATTATCACAACTTGATAAAACTTGACGATTTACTGACTTTCCTTTTCTTAACTCCATCTTAATAACGAAAGCAGCGCAAATGCTTGGCCCAACCCAAATGTATAATATTTTAAAGGTCACAATCGTTGAAGGAGAAACGATTCGAATGTTAGCCAAAGCGAACGATTCATTTTAATGTTCTCCGTTCTAATCTATTAATTATTGTAAAGTGCACGTGTGGTGTTGGTTCACCGGATGAAATCATCTAAGTGATTTAAATAAACGCATTGATATTCACTTTGAAGCAGTCATGCCTATGACGTTAGAATGACAGTCTGCGCTAAAGGAAGGCCATGCTTTTAGATACTCGAGGAACTAACACAGTGGAGCTATAGCAGCTTGTTCATAAGAGCTCCTTTGGTTGATATTTTTTTACGGTGTATCAACCCGTTTCAGATTAATTTTAACACCAAAACAGTTATTTGGATAAAAATAGATCAATAGGTATTTATTTCTGAACTTTTTAGATGAGGATTTGAAATTTGTAGTAATTGGATTATTTGGATTACTGTTCTCATATTGAGTATTATTTTTACAACGTTTTGGCCGATGTAACCTTCGACGTAAACTTCACGTGTATCTTGTCACACTCAAGAATCTTTCAATCGAACTTTGGAATCTGCACAGAATTTCGAATGATACCCTTTATTTAATCTACAGGAGTAGCATGCTCTCATTCCACAAGTCATAACCAAGTGCACGTCTTATAATAATTCGCAATTGTATTCTTAGCATCGCCCACACTTGGGATAAATTATGGCTAGTTACCTAGCTATTTCGAAAAATATCGGCGAAAAAAGCGACCCTTCCCTGCAGAAAAGTGACCAGCTGAGGGTGAAGGAATTAATGTTTTTAGCCAATTTTTTCGATATTTGTCGTCCGAAGGGTCGTGCTTCAAAACGATACCGATCTCGTGAAAATCCGTCTCCTCTGTCGAAAGTTTTATGCAGATACACAAACATACATACATACATACATTCAAACAGACAGGTGAGATTTATATTATGTACTATAAACAAATTCTTCTTTTCATAAAGGAAGTATGTTCTGCATAAAATGCGTGTAAAAGTAAAAGTTTATTTATTTATTGTGCTTGAGGATTTTCTTCTGGAAACATTTTTTTGTTCTTCTGATGAGTGTTACATCCTCCCTTGGGGTCCTATTTCTAAATATTCCAGGATATTCAAGTAGGAATAATCCATATGTTGAAAGGGTCATTATTTCGTCCCACCCCCCTCGCCGTCAAAATTTTAATAACGTATAAGTCATCACGATTTTGACTTAGAAGCATCAGCTTAGGAATGGTTATGTCAATTATCGGTGCAGTTAAACAAAGTTCGCATAACAATGTCTGAAAAAAGAAATGCAATGACGACATTTTGGTAAACAAAAAAAAAAAAAACGTGAATAATCCCCCTCTTTTTTGTTTTCGAAAACTATAGACGTCGAAGACAAATTAAATTCTAAAACTCAAGCAATAGAAAAAAAAAATGAAGCAGTTGAAAGTTTCTTTCAAGATGGTTTATGTACTGTAGATAGTATGAACACGATAAAGCTGATCCATTCGAGAAATTTCGTAACTTCTCTTTCTCCCATCTTTTTTTTTTCTACGTTGCCATTTGCCTGTTGATAACGGAGTCTCAAAATCATTCAACAGGTGTGGTCTGGTCGGGGTCTTTACAGCAACTGTCTGACTGACTGAGTGATTGACCGATTAATGCCCAAAATAATGGTTGCTTTTATTTTTGTCGCTAGAGTTGGTTAGGGTTTTTTTTTTTTTTTTTTAAATCCAACCTGATTAGCCACTGGTTCTTTCTTCATTAGAATGGTCTGCTGTTACCTATTTAAGGTGATAACGATATTGGATCATCACATGAGCAACACGAATGCAAAGTCCTGCTTATTTATCTCTGGTTGTTTTTGTACGAAACAATTGTCAGTTTACATTTACTTTGAATTTCAGTACAATAAAAAATTTAAAAAATACGAACAAAGACTTGGTCTGACGTTTCTGAATTTTTGAGATGAAGATTGGTTATTTATATTATTATTCATCTTGAGTGTGATTTTCACAACGTTCCGACCTTCTTCAGGTGTATCTGGTCGAACTCGGGAATGTTTCTGTCGAACTCGGGAATCTGGAGGGAATTTCGAACGGAACCTTTTATTTACTTCATGGGGGTAGTGTGTTCTTGTTCCGTCAGCCATGACTAGATAGAGATCCTAAGTAATTCGCAAATGTGTTTTTCGATCGCCCACACTGACGATTGAACCTTCAACCTTCAGGAGAATATCAATTTTAAAATTGATTTTTCCCAGTACTCTAACCACTGTCCCACAGGTCCTCTCGAAATTCCGTCCAAATTCCCGAGTTCGACAGAAACATTCCTGAGTTTGACAAGATACACCTGAAGAAGGTCGGAGGTTACA
This sequence comes from Euprymna scolopes, assembly GCF_053919585.1. Taxonomy (NCBI): domain Eukaryota; kingdom Metazoa; phylum Mollusca; class Cephalopoda; order Sepiida; family Sepiolidae; genus Euprymna; species Euprymna scolopes. Next base: position 117,512,172 of record NC_136487.1, read on the forward strand.
TCGACCGAAATGTTGTGAAAATCACACTCAAGGTGAGAACAGTAGTTCGACTGTCATGGACAGGGTACAGATGCGGAGGACAGGCTGGCCGATGTTGCCGTAAAAGATTCTGTATATCGGGTCCAGCACCACTTGTGAGAGGGTTGACGCGTTTGTAATTTGTCGGAAGCGGGTACTGCTGATGGGGGATTGGAACGCTATCTTAGACCCCGAGGTAGATAAGGTAGGAGGCGTGCGAGTCCAGCCTGGCTGATCTGATGGCTGGATGCGGTCTGGTCGACAAGTTTCAGTTCGAGCATCTGGGGCAGGAGATGTGGACATGGACCAATAGCGTTTGCTCCTATCCAAATACCTATTTGGAGGATGTTAGTTAGGAGAGGCGAAGTAGATTTCCTATCCTGTCCCATGTTCACTTGGCTAGACCAGATGGACCATAAACTAGTTATGGCCCGGCTGAAGCTAGGAAATAGGCCTAAGTTAGCAGGATACTGGCAGTTAAATACCTCCCTTATGGAAATACAAGATTCCAAGATAAGTTAAGAGAATTAATTAAAAAGGCACTGTTACCGGGAGTAAATGGTGGTTAGATCTTAAAGCCAAGATCAGAAGCTTCTGTGTCAAGTATGGCCAGCACCTCACACTAGATAAGGCCAAGACGAAGAAGCAGCTAGAGCAGAAACTAGCCTGGGCTATGGAGGCGGGTGATAATGTTAGTCAGGAGCTAGCTAGGCAGGACCTTCTACGTGAGATTAGCGAGCATTACGAAGGCCAAGTAGTTAGAGCTAGGCTTAGAAAGATAGGCAACGAAGCAGTCAATTCTGATGCGGACATACATTGTGAGGTTTCAAGGCATGGCTCGGACAAGTATATTGGCAAAGTGAAACATCCAGATGGACGCACCCTGGTATCAGCTCAGGAGATCCGTGAGGGGTTTTGAGAACATTTTGAGGAGCATTTTACGCAGCAGCCCAATCTTCTCGTCATTGAGTTTAGCGACTATTTGGCCGACTCTCTCCATCTTGAGGCAGCTAGAGCGGCTAGTTGCAAGGGCCGGGTGACGGAGTGGGAGGTTTTTACTGCACTGAAGCAGGTCAGCTGTGACACATCGCCAGGACTCAATGGTCTGCCATATGAACCTCGTTTGAGGCTGTTGTCCATGTTTCTGCCTCTTCTGATGGATGTGTTCAACCATTGGTTTGCTCAGGGATCCATCTCAGGGCAAGTCACCAAGGGAGTGTTCACATTGCTGAGGAAAGGTGACGGGCATTGGTGGGGAAGAATTTGATGACCACAGGCCTATAACTCTGCTAAACACAAAGTTGAAGATTTTGGCCAAGATCTTGTCAAATCGGTTGCAAGTTGTTATCGTCAACTTGATCGAACCAGAACAGAACTACGCTGTCAAGGGGAAATTGATTCAGAAAAACTTGCACCTGATCCACACGATCCTAGATGAGGGCATAGAAGACAACACTTAAGCCGTGCTGATCAATTTAGATCAGTCCAAAGCTTTTGATAGGGTCGACCATCGCTTCCTGGAATCTGTCTTAGAGGCCACTGATTTTAAACCGGACTTCTGCAAGTGGATTTCCGTGATGTATCAACAGCCCACGACTGTCATGTCCACTTGAAATTCCGTCCAAATTCCCAAGTTTGACAGAAACATTCCCGAGTTTGACAAGATACACCTGAAGAAGGTTGGAGGTTACATCGACCGAAAAAGTGCTCAAAACCCTTTGTTATCTCTTGGTGGATTCGTCAAGGTTGTCCATTGCCACCCCTGCTCTACGTCCTGGCATTGGAGCCTCTACTCTGCAAGTTAAGACGTTGGGAGGCAAATTCGGCCCTGTGCGAAATTGCTATACCTGGTGGCTCAGCTGTCAAGGTATCCGCGTTCACTGATGTTGCTGATGTCGAGCTTCTGAGACATTGAAATCATGTCAGAGGCGCTTGCTCGGTATGAAAGAATTACAGGAGCCAAGATAAACTGAAGCAAGTCGGTTAGACTGCGGTTGGGCACCTAGAGTAGCAACACAAACCTCCCGGTGCCCTTCAGCTGGATGGATAGCCCGGTTTGGATCTTCGGCATGTGGTTTGAACTGGGTCTCCAGCTCAACAAAAATTGGTCGGAGGTATGGTCAAAAGTGGAGGCTGCAGTCAACTTATGGCTTCCTAGGAAACTTTTCTTAAAAGGTAGAGCTGAGGCATGCGCCACACGTCTTTCCTCTCATTCATTACCGATTGGTTGTACTTCCCCTGCCTGCACAACACCTAAAAGCTCTCATTGAACTCTTGACCTCGCTCCTTTGGGACAGAGGAAGACACTGGGTGAGCAGACAGGTCTGTATTCAACATCTGTGTGAGAGAGGCTTGGGAATGCCGGACTTGAAGTGTCATCGAGACCTGAGCCACTATATGCAAGATCAACCATGACACCCCACAGTTACTGCCACCTTTCCTGACTTTGTTCTCGACCCCTCTATCGAGAGCCATCGCAGGCCGAGGGGAGAATCTGCTTTCCTAGAAGAGTGCCAAGCCACGCTAAAATGACTACCAAGGTTCAGCGACCTTGTGAGTGCTACCCCTAGGGATTTAGTGAGGGGGGGGGGCTGCCGACGACCCGCTATGCGTGTGTTTGGGTTGGAAGCAGAGTGAGATCCACTCTACGTGGTGTTGGGCGCCAGGTTCGAGTCATCTGAACAACTTGGAGTTCTCTCTGACCTGTGGCTTGAAATGCACTTCCACTCAACAATATACAATGCAGTTCCGTTTTTTTGGAGTCGCCTGTTTGTCCCTGTTGTGGAACAATGGCGTAGAAACAACTGATCACGCTTTCTTCGATTGCTGCAAAGTCCGCTGGTACTGGTCGTATGTCAGTGAGGTGACGGTTCACATCGATCCCGAGCATCTTCACCTGATTACCATATCCGATGTCATTGACAACATGAGGCTGCCGTGGGACAGAGAAAGACAAATGGTCTACATTACGATCCTAGCCATGGTGAGAATAGTGATTTGGACGTCGCGTCTGCAAGATGACCAGGGGGTGTTATCTTTTTCTGATCAGGATCTGACTAAACACCAACTACGGGTGAAGATCAGATGTGATACAAGAAGGCTGCATCGTGCAGCATTTGACAGAAAATGGATACATGTAGCAAGTCTGTGTGTACGAAAAGGAGCCAAATTTGAATATGTGTTTCCCGTCTAGTTCTGTCAAGTGTAATCAATTTTTAGCCTCTTAGCTAGCCCAGTGAATGCTCTATACCTTCACAACTAGGAAGCCTTCAAGATCTCTTACCCTTTCCTATCTGCAATTTTTTTTAAACCCCTCACTCTAAATTTCACCCATCTTGGAGAGAAAGAAATCAATCACTAACACCCTCCCCTTCACCTAAGAAATTTTTCTTTTCTCCATTTCGTCCCTTCTAGAGGGCACCCCATCTTAGAGACTGTCCTGCAGGAGCTCAGGTTCCTTTACAAACCAAAGCAGAACGGGCGGTCTACCAACTAAACGGTGTTAGGAGGATCCTACTAATCACTTTTGTATTTTTTCTTCCCCCACCCTCGACACAAATGAACTATTGTGCCATTATTGTCATCTTTTTTGTTTTTACACATAAATAAAAAATGTTTCAAACAATTGGCTCTAAGTAGAACGTCCCCCAGTGCTAAAAGGATGAATGCGGTATTATGGTGAAAGAAAATATTAGCTAAGAGAACTTATGTTTAGTTCTGGAGTGACAAGGACGACCAACCACCCCCCAATTTTCACCCCTTTTGAGTTGGCCTTGTGCCTAAGTTGTTTGTTCAGTTTGAACTTACATTGTAATTTTAGCCTGAATAAAAGATTTAATATCTCAAAATGTAGTATCTGTTCCGGCAGATACTGCAATCAAGGACCATTGTCCTTGTGGTAATGAGTTTCTGGTCTATGTAGGGGCAACCTATATATCAAGAGACTCTCACTACCAGCTCTCCTCCACTCCCCTCCCTTGGTGAGCTGGTCCCTCTTTCCCCTTCCCCTTCTCTCTCTCCACAGTAAAAAAGCAGCCTCCTGCCTAATTTGCTCTCGTGGGGAAGCAAATAAATACCCAGTTGTTCAGAACGTCCAGAAAGCAATACAGCTTTTATCAATGCAGGGGAAACAAACCCCTTGCATAAGACAATTGCTATTCAATTTGGACAATCCCTTTTTATGGGAGCTGGTTTTTCCTCCCCCAACATCTTGGGGAAACAAAACCAGCCAAACTTGGGTAAACAAACCCCAAAAAACTGCCCTGCAGTAAAAGTTAACTGCAAGATTTCCATTTGACCTCATTAAATTCACGCACCTGTCAATTCAGTTTTTAATCTTCTCTTCCCTTCTCTTCTTTTCTCTACGTAAATAAAACAGTACATGTATGTGTGTGTGTGTGTGTGTAAATATCTAACAGGTAAACTCTTAAACTACTGGTCACATAACACTGAAATTTTCAGGAAATAATATTTAATAACCAAGGATGGTTTATAGCGAATAATGTTTTGGTTTACATGGATGAATAGCGCGTACAGACATCGGGAAATTGACATGTAAAATGTACATTAACACCGAGCAGACATTTTTTGTGGTCGTATGCATGCGCACACTTAATAGAGAATACAACGCTAGATGTTTTGATTTAAATTCTAGCTGATAACACCAACTCCTTTTTTTTTTTTGTATTAATAAAAAAGAGTGAAATAATACGTAAATTTTACTCACGGTTTTGAATTTGTAAGCCTATATATCTTTTATTTTACGATCTCATATTTATTTCATATATATTTTTAAGATGGAGGGGGTGGAAAATAATATACGGAATATGAACCATGCTGAAATAATAACATTTAGAAAGCCATTCTTAATATAAGAAGGGAAAAGTATTTTTAATCTATTCTGTACTTTCACCTAACAATTTATTAAATAAGAAACTGAAATACGGATCGTGCTGAAATAATAGCATCATTATTTAGAAAGCCATTCTTAATATGGGTAGGGTAGGGTATGTTTTTTACTATTCTTTACTTTCTCCTAAGAATTTAAAATAATTGTCTCAGTCATGAAGACCAAGCAACCAAGTTTTTTTTACCAGACATTAAAAACAACTGGGGGGGGGGGAGATGAGATCGGTAAAATGCTGCACCAGAACAGATACTACCCTTTGATCTTAGCAAAAAGGCCAAGTAAACGTAATATAGTTTCCTACCAGGTATAATCTCCTTAAAAAAAAACCCAAAACAAAGCAAAAATACAAAATAATCGACACAGAATATATTTTAAGAATAGGGGGAGTGGGATATAGAGGTAATCCCAGAAATGGCTGAAGCAGTTTACGATCTCAAAAATAGTTTATTTTATATATATTTTAAAGGAAGGAGGGAGTGGGGATATGGAGTCAGGCCCGGAAACGGCTGAAGCAGTTTATGATCTCAAAATTACTTTATTTTACAGAGACAGGGAGGATATGAATTCAGCCCCAGAAATAGCTGAGACTGTTTAGGATCTCAATATTCCTTTATTCCATATTTATTTTTAAGAAAGGAGGGGGGGTGATATAGAGTCAGTCCTGGAAATGGCTGAAGCAGTTTACGATCTCAAATTTTCTTTATTTCATATTTATTTTTAAGTTATGGGGTGATATGGAATCAGTCCTGGAAATGGTTGAAGCAATTTACGATTTCATACTTACTTTATTTCATATATATTTTTAAAAGAAGTGGGGAGGGAAACTGACATTCGGAATACGGACCATGCTGAAATAATAGCGTTATTATTCAGAAAGCCATTATTAATATGGCGAGCATATGTTTTTAACTATTCTGTACTTTCATCTAACAATTTAAAAATTGAAAAATGGCACACAGGATACGGACCGAAAGGAAGGTATCTTTCACCTAACAATTTTATGAATAAAAAAAACTGATATACAGAATGCGGACCGTGCAGAAATAATAAAGTTATTATTTAGAAAACCATTTTAACATGGCGATGATGTGGGTTAAAATTAAGAAAAATGATTGTGGAAATTAGTAACATATCCAGGAATTATGAAAAATTATGAAATGTGAGTTAATTGATTAGTGTTTTTTAATGAAATAATCAAACCAGACAATATATCAAAGTTATTATTTTCGTAAGGGGACAGGAGGGGGCTATAATGTGGGTTAAAATTGTGAAAAATGATTGTCGAAATTAGTAACATATCCAAGAATTATGAAAAATGATGAAATATGAGTTAATTGACTGGTGTGTTTGTAATGGAAAAATCAACCAAGACAATATTACAAATTTATCATTTTCGTAATGGGTGGAGTGGGGGTGATAATATGAGTTAAAATTATAAAAAATGATTTTCGAAATTAGTAATGTATCCAAGAATTAGGAAAAATGATAAAATGTGAGTTGATTGGTCTGTTTGGAATGAAATAAGTTATTATGTTAGTAAGAGGGAAGACCATAATGTGGGTTACAAATATAAAAAATGATTGTTGAAATTAGTAACATATCCAAGAATTATGAAAAATGATGAAATGTGAATAAATCCATTGGTGTGCTTGTAATGAAATAATAAACTAAGACAATATATTAAAGTTATTATTTGGGGGGGGGGGGCATAATGTGGGTTAAAATTATAAAAATGATTGTCGAAATTAGTAACATATCTAAAAATTATGAAAAGATGATGAAATGTGAGTTGATTGATTGGTGCGTTTGTAATGAATTAATCGACCCAGACAATATATCAAAATTATTATTTTCGTTGGGGGAGGGGGCCATGATGCGGGATAAAATCATGAAAAATGATTGTCGAAATTAGTAACATATCAATGAATTATGAAAATGTGATTTGTGAGTTGATTGGTATGTTTGTAATGAAATAATCAATCCAGACAATATATTAAAATTATTATTTTCGTAAAAGGGGAGCGATAATGTGAGTTAAAATTGTGAAAAATGATTGCCGAAATTAGTAACATATCCAAGAATTATGAAAAATGATGAAATGTGAGTTAATTGATTGGTCTGTTTGTAATGAAATAATCGGCCCAGACAATTTATTAGTTTCTGTAGGTGGTTAAAAATATTTTTTTGAATTTACAATGTTAACTTCGGGGAATGACGCCACAGTTGTAGTGGTGAGTAGAAAGACACATGATTATGTTGCTTTTTAACGTGCTCTGGAGTTCTCTATGAATTAACAAACCTTCACTTTTGGGGTGGGGCTGGAGAGAGTATTGTCTATGCAATATCCCACAATGTCATATTCCAAAAATATGGAATAACTATGGAATCATATTCCAGAAATGACATCGTTTCTTACTAACGTGTTGTTGGTGGTTGTGGTAGTAAGGGGGGAGAACTATATCAATATTGAAAATTGTGGTAAAGTAAAAATTGCCTAATGATAATTCGCATCAATGCATTTATGTAATTATTTGGAAAATTTGCTGAGTTATGGTCAAGAAATGATATCATTTGACTTAAAATGATGGTGTTGGTAGTAGGGAGGGAAAGAACACAGTAATGTGGAATTTTGTAATGAAGCAAGGGTTGCCTAATCACAAAGCTTTTGAACTTATTTGTTTATTTGTTTGTAAAGCCTGCTGAGTAATCTTCCGAAAATGACGTCTTTATTCCGAAAAATTTTGTTGTCGGTGGTGGGGGGAAAAAATGAAACACAGTAAAAAATGTCTGCTCGGTGTTAATGTACATTTTACATGTCACTTTTGATAATAAAGCAAGGGTTGTCTAATCACTTAACTGTGTCAATGTATTTATGCATTAATTTTAAAATCCTGCTGAGACATCTTCCAAAAATGACATAATTTTTCTTACAATAATAGTAATGATAGTGAGGAAGGAAAGGAACCCAGTAATGTTGAAATTTATGGTGAAGCAAGGGTTGCAAACTCATTAACCAACACAATGTATTTATGTATTAATTTGGAAATCCTAATGATCCATCTTCTAAAAATGATTTCATGTTTCTTTAAATCATGGTAGCCTTGGTGGGAAGAGAAATTATTTCATATATGTTGTACAATACCTGTCGAGATTATGTAAAATTGTTTCAGATATGTATATAAATTACCCGTCCAAAAGTAGGTAAACATATTTTAAATATGTATTGGAAATTACCTGTCCAAAAAAGGTAAAATTATTTCATTTACGTTCTGTAAATTACCTGTCCTAGGAAAGGTACAATTATTTCATACATGTGTAATAGCCGTCCTAGGGTAGGTAAAATATATATTTTTTGCTCGAAATAGCAAATGATACCTAGACATTAAAAATTCCTCTCTCCAAAGAATAACAATTATATTCCAAATCAACTTCAATTTTCTCATTGTTTATACGGTCCTGAGCAACGCCGGGTTGCCCCGTTAGTCCTTAAATAAATTCAAACGTTTTTCTGTTACTCTCCCTTGCTGGCCGAGCAGGTAACGTTTTTTTCACTCTTTATTTTCCACCTTTGCCTCAAGGCTTCTGGTTCAATCCTACCTACCTACCTACCTACCTACTAAAACATTTTTTTTTTGTAATCGTTTTTTTTATTTTATCATATTTGTTTTCATCTACCCCCCACCCCAATACACACACCTCCAAACACCCAGACAACGCTAGGCACCTCTGCTAGTCTATAATATAAATCTCACCTGTTTGTTTTAATGTATGTATGTATGTATGTATGTCTGCCTAAGACTTTCGACAGAGGCAACGGATTTTCACGAGATCGGTATCATTTTGAAGCTCGACCCTTTGGACGACAAATATCGATAAATTGACTAAAAACATTAATTCCTTCACCCTCAACTGGCCACTTTTCTACAAGGAGGGGTCGCTTTTTTCGCCGATATTTTCGAAAGTGATCTCTTTTCGATTGGCTAGCCTTTAATTTAAACATTTGTCACTTCCTGTTTGGCGATAGGCGCAGCAGCAAAGACGTCACATCTTTTTTTCACGTCTTTTTCCTCATTCGCGGTACAGGTTTGAGCCTGCCTTTCTTTTTATTTTTCTGCTCAACACACACCCGGGCAACGCCAAACACTCAGGCTAGTTTTGATTGTATATTTGAAAAAAAAAAAAAAAAGAAACTGAGCTTGACTTATTTTGAATATTTAGTTTAAAATTTAAAAAAAAAAACTGCAATTAGAAAATTGACATTTAGCTAATACATAAGAGTTTTTCCATTAGTCTTCTGTAACAAGACTATTTACTTGGTTATGATATCTGTCAGCTTCTTAAGTTATTGTCAAGTAATATTTTCCCAATCTTAAAAATTTTCTAGCAGCCAATTTTCTTTTAACTGTGCTCCACTAGTTCTTGCTTGGGTAAAATTAGAATACTCTTTGAAAAGAGTTATCATTCAAGTACATTTTAGTAAATTTTGCAGTGGTCAGATGTGGAATAGACAAACAGTAGTAGGTGCTATTTTTTCCAGTCTTGATGGAAACTTGAATGAGTCAATACAGAATTTTAAGATTGGCTAATGCAATATTAAATAATTAAGCTATGAGCTTAAAACAACTCCCTCTCTCTCTCTGTCTCTCTCTCTCTCTCTCTCTCTTCCCCCCCCCACACACAATTATACATATTAGTTAGAAAGTTTTGAAAATATATATGGTAATTAAACTAAACCGGATTTTCTGCATTTCATCCTCATGAGGATTTGTTAGCTGGAAAATTCTGTGTAGCTTAATTGCCATATATATTTTGAAAACGAAATTCCCGATTCCAATACAATTATCGAATCTGATTCTTTATAAATCTTTAACTTCAAAGTCATTATTTTTCCCCGATTACCATAAAAATACATGCTAAATGTGCAGATATTTCCCTAAGCACAAAAATGCACTTGTAGATGAGTGACCTATAGATTTTAGTTTTACTGGTAGTTTAAAATCAATAAATAGTTATTATTTTATTATAACTACCAAGAGTGAAAGATTTTATGTTTAACAAAATCAAATTAAGATGAACAGTAAAAGCATCATTTTGGCATCGGAAAATAGGCACAAATTTTTCCAATTCCGATACCTCCAAAAGTTCTGATTTTTCTGATTCACAATTCTGATTAATTGTTCCAACACTAGTGGTCAGATGTGAGGGTAAATAGACAATAATATATATATATATATATATATATATATATATATATATATATATATATATATATATATATATATATATATATATATGAACGATAAAAACGAAGCAGTAAATCGTCTATGGAAACATAGTGGAGGGGATTAGGGTGCTGGACTACGCTGAAGAGGAGTAGGGCTCCAAAACACGCGTGTCCATAGATTACTGTTTTTAAAAAATAATAAATAAATAAATAATAGGCCCAAATAAAAAATGGGCGACTTTCTAAGAAAAACACCGGTTCTCCGAGGTGGAGACATGAACATTACTAGCGTTTAAAAAATCAAAACAAAAACCACTTATATATATATATATATATATATATATATATATATATATATATATATATATATATATATATAGATATATATATATATATATATATATCCCTTTTTTAGTCTTGTACCTTATTAGCCGCTATCCTTTCTAAACTTTATAATAAATGATTTTGAATCTTGCTTCCTTGATAGCTGGAAACTTGCCTTTGCTGAACTAGTCTTCAAGTACTTTCTACAATCCAACGAAAAAACCTTTATTTTTTTCCTCCATGTGCTTAGCATGAGGTACAATTTTCATGAGCAGACCCTTTCTTGCAAGAACTTCCCATCTGTAGAACACATTGCCATGGGACTGCCTCTTAGAAGATTACAACATCCTATGTCAACAGATTTCTGATACGGAGCGGACCCCACAAATATTCAAATTTTGTTCATTCATATAATGATTCTTGATGCTCTTATCATCTGATTAATATTTATCCTCGAGTAGCTTTTTTGCCATAAAGTAAAATAGTAACTCATTAATATAACACATAATATTTGGAGAAGCATGTCAGATGACTTTTTTTTAATTACAGTTAACAAAATGACCTCTGTCCTCGGAGGCATAATACATGCTAACAAATGTGAGAAAGAAGGGTATGATTTGGAGTTGATTAAAGTATGAACAATGAAATAACTTTTTTAAATACGATAAAGTCATCTTCTATAATATAAATCTCACCTGTCTGTTTAAATGTATGTATGTATGTATGTATGTATATCTCGCAAAACTTTCGACAGAGGCGACATATCGTGACAAGATCGGTATCAGTTTGAAGCTAGATATCTCGGATGACAAATATCGAAAAATTGGCTTAAAACATTGATTCTTTCACCTTAAACTAAGCCATTTTGTACAAAGAAGGGTCTATTTTTTTTCGCCGACATTTTAGCAAGTTATCGTCACTGTTAAATTGACTTTAGTTAATTTCAACGCTTTTGACTTCCGGTCGTGTAATGGAGACATCGGCTGCTAAAACATCAGATTTTCTTTCACTTTCTTTTCCTATTTCGCATTACAAGTTCAAGCCTACCTGCCTTCTACCACTTTTTAACACCCCTCTTTTGTCGTTGATTTGATTCCCTCCCCACGCTACTACCATTTTTTTAAAACCTCTCTACACATTCACGGGTTCGATCCTGTTTACTACAACTTCTTTTTCTTTTTTTGCTCAACTCACACTTCCAAAAACACGGGCAACGCCTGACACCCAGGCTAGTTTTAATATAATAAACTTAAAGGAAAAAATAAAAAAAATATTAACAATAATACAAATCTAAACAATACACATCTAGTACACAAGAGAAATAAAGGCAAAGAGGCTGCTTACAACATTGCATTAAAGCAACATAATAATTAGTTGTTATAGGTGAAAAGAGTTTAATGATATTCAAGTAATATCAAAAAGTAACTTAAAGATGGAATATTTATCAAGTGTAGGAAATATGATCAAAGAAGTGAAAATGTTCAATTTCAAATTGTAGAATAGGTTACCTTTGTCTGCTCAGAACCATAACCAATATTCTGATGAATGTATTCCAGTTCCTCTTGCGAAATGCTTTTATGGTCAACTGGGGATTCTTTTACAACCAGGGACCAAGCCACAAACCAAAGAATTGCAACTGAACCTGAAAGAAAGATGTATGCGAATAAAGATAATGATGTTTCAGAATATTTTTTACATGAGAATTGATGAGTTGCATTATTTAAATTCTTCAGACTATTCTTTTACTTTTTATGCTATTCTCACAACGTTTCAGTAATAAATAACAACAATACACATCAAAAACAAGTAATAAATAGCAACAATACACATCTAAATAAAGTAATAAATAGCAACAATATACACATCTTAAACAAGTAATAAATAGCAACAATACACATCTAAAACAATACGTAGCAACAATACACATATAAAACAAGTAATAAATAGCAACAATACACATCTAAAAAAGAAAGTAATTGTAACAATACACATCTAAAATAATTAATAAATAGCAACAATACTCATCTAAAACAAGTAATAAATAGCAACAATACTCATCTAAAACAAGTAATAAATAGCAACAATACTCATCTAAAACAAATAATAAATAGCAACAATACACATCTGAAACAAGTAATAAATAGCAACCATACACATCTAAAACAAGTAATAAATAGCAACTATACACATTTAAAACAAGTAATAAATAGCAACAATTTACATCAAAAATAAGTAATAATTAGCAACAATACACATCTAAACCAAATAATAAATAGCAACAATACACATCTAAAACAAATAATAAATAGCAACAATACACATCTGAAACAAGTAATAAATAGCAACCATACACATCTAAAACAAGTAATAAATAGCAACAATACACATCTAAAACAAGTTAAAAATAGCAACAATACACATCTAAAACAAGTAATAAATAGCAACAATACACATCTAAAACAATAAGTACCAAAAATATACATCTAAAACAAGTAATAAATAAGACCAATACACATCTAAAACAATAAGTAACAAAAATATAAATCTAAAACAAGTAATAAATAGCAACCATACACATCTAAAACAATAAGTAACAAAAACATACATCTAAAACAAGTAATAAATAGCAACCATACACATCTAAAACAAGTAATAAATAGCAAAAATATACATCTAAAACAAGTTAAAAATAGCAACAATACACATCTAAAACAAGAAATAAATAGCAACAATACACATCTAAAACAATAAGTAACAAAAATATACATCTAAAACAAGTAATAAATAGCAACAATACACATCTAAAATAAGTAATAAATAGCAACAATACACATCTAAAACAAGTAATAAATAGCAACAATACACATCTAAAATAAGTAATAAATAGCAACAATTTACATCAAAAATAAGTAATAATTAGCAACAATACACATCTAAAAACAGTAATAAATAGCAACAATACACATCTAAAACAATACGTAGCAACAATACACATCTAAACCAAATAATAAATAGCAACAATACACATCTAAAACAAATAATAAATAGCAACAATACACATCTAAAACAAGTAATAAATAGCAACAATACACATCTAAAACAATAAGTAACAAAAATATACATCTAAAACAAGTAATAAATAGCAACAATACACATCTAAAACAAGTAATAAATAGCAACAATACACATCTTAAACAATAAGTAACAAAAACATACATCTAAAACAAGTAATAAATAGCAACAATACACATCAAAAATAAGTAATAAATAGCAACAATACACATCTAAAACAAGTAATAACTAGCAACAATACACATCTAAAATAAGTAATAAATAGCAACAATACACATCTAAAGCAAGTAATAAATAGCAACAATACACATCTAAAATAAGTAATAAATAGCAACAATACACATCTAAAATAAGTAATAAATAGCAACAATACACATCTACAACAATAAGTAACAAAAATATACATAAAAAACAAGTAATAAATAGCAACAATACACATCTAAAATAAGTAATAAATAGCAACAATACACATCAAAAATAAGTAATAAATAGCAACAATACACATCTAAAATAAGTAATAAATAGCAAAAATACACATCTAAAACAAGTAATAAATAGCAACAATACACATCTAAAATACGTAATAAATAGCAACAATTTACATCAAAAATAAGTAATAATAAGCAACAATACACATCTAAAACAAGTAATAAATAGCAACAATATACACATCTTAAACAAGTAATAAATAGCAACAATACACATCTAAAACAATACGTAGCAACAATACACATCTAAAACAAGTAATAAATAGCAACAATACACATCTAAAATAAGTAATAAATAGCAACAATACACATCTAAAATAAGTAATAAATAGCAACAATACACATCTAAAATAAGTAATAAATAGCAAAAATACACATCTAAAACAAGTAATAAATAGCAACAATACACATCTAAAATACGTAATAAATAGAAACAATTTACATCAAAAATAAGTAATAATAAGCAACAATACACATCTAAAACAAGTAATAAATAGCCACAATACACATCTAAAATAAGTAATAAATAGCAACAATACACATCTACAATAAGTAATAAATAGCAACAATACACATCTAAAACAAGTAATAAATAGCAACAATACACATCTAAAACAATAAGTAACAAAAATATACATCTAAAACAAGTAATAAATAGCAACAATACACATCTAAAACAAGTAATAAATAGTAACAATACACATTTAAAACAAGTAATAAATAGCAACAATACACATCTAAACCAAATAATACATAACAACAATACACATGAAAAACAAGTAATAAATAGCAACAATACACATCCAAAATAAGTAATAAATAGCAACAATACACATCTAAAACAAGTAATAAATAGCAACAATACACATCTAAAACAAGTAATAAATAGCAACAATACACATTTAAACAAAGTAATAAATAGCAACAATTCACATCTAAAACAAGTAATAAATAGCAACAATACACATCTTAAACAAGTAATAAATAGCAATAATACACATCTAAAACAAGTAATACATAGCAACAATACACATCTAAAAAATTAATAAATAGCAACAATACACATCTAAAATAAGTAATAAATAGCAACAATACACATCTAAAACAAGTAATAAATAGCAAATAATACACATCTAAAACAAGTAATAAATAGCAACAATACACATTTAAAAAAAGTAATAAATAGCAACAATTCACATCTGAAACAAGTAATAAATAGCAACAATACACATCTAAAACAAGTAATAAATAGCAACAATACACATTTAAAACAAGTAATAAATAGCAACAATAAACATCTAAAACAAGAAAGAAATGGCAACAATACACATCTTAAACACGTAATAAATAGCAACAATACACATCTAAAACAAGTAATAAATAGAAACAATACACATCTAAAACAATAAGTAACAACAATACACATCTAAAATAAGTAATAAATAGTAACAATACACATCTAAAAAAAGTAATGAATAGCAACAATACACATTTAAAACACGTAATAAATAGCAACAATATACACATCTAAAAAGTAATAAATAGCAACAATACACATCTTAAACAAGAAAGAAATGGCAACAATACACATCTAATACAAATAATAAATAGCAACAATACACATCTTAAACAAGTAATAAATAGCAACAATACACATCTAAAACAAGTAATAAATAGCAACAATACACATCTAAAACAATAAGTAACAACAATACACATTTAAAACAAGTAATAAATAGCAACAATACTAATCTAAAACAAGTATGAAATAGCAACAATACACATCTAACATAAGTAAAAAATAGCAATAATACACGTCTAACACAAGTAATTAATAGCAACAATACACATCTAAAAAAGTAATAAATAGCAACAATAAACATCTAAAACAAGAAAGAAATGGCAACAATACACATGTTAAACAGGTAATAAATAGCAACAATACACATCTTAAACAAGTAATAAATAGCAACAATACACATCTAAAATAAGTAATGAATAGCAACAATACACATTTAAAACAAGTAATAAATAGCAACAATACACATCTTAAACAGGTAATGAATAGCAACAATACACATCTAAAACAAGTAATAAATAGAAACAATACACATCTAAAACAATAAGTAACAACAATACACATTTAAAACAAGTAATTTAATAGCAACAATACTCATCTAAAACAATAAGTAACAACAATACACATTTAAAACAAGTAATAAATAGCAATAATACACATCTAAAACAATAAGTAACAACAATACACATCTAAAATAAGTAATAAATAGCAACAATACACATTTAAAACAATTAATAAATAGCAACAATACACATCTAAAACAAGTAATAAATAGCAACAATACACATTTAAAATAAGTAATAAATAGCAACAATACACATTTAAAAAAAGTAATAAATAGCAACAATACACATTTAAAACAAGTAATAAATAGCAACAATACACATTTAAAATAAGTAATAAATAGCAACAATACACATCTAAAGCAAGTAATCAATAGCAACAATACACATTTAAAACAAGTAATAAATAGCAACAATACACATTTAAAATAAGTAATAAATAGCAACAATACACATCTAAAACAAGTAATAAATAGCAACAATACACATCTAAAATAAGTAATAAATAGCAACAATACACATCTTAAACACGTAATAAATAGCAATAATAAATAACTAAAACAAGTAATAAATAGAAACAATACACATCTAAAACAATAAGTAACAACAATACACATCTAAAATAAGTAATAAATAGCAATAATACACATCTAAAAAAAGTAATGAATAGCAACAATACACATTTAAAACACGTAATAAATAGCAACAATATACACATCTAAAAAAGTAATAAATAGCAACAATACACATCTTAAACAAGAAAGAAATGGCAACAATACACATCTAATACAAATAATAAATAGCAACAATACACATCTAAAACAAGTAATAAATAGCAACAATACACATCTAAAAAAGTAATAAATAGCAACAATAAACATCTAAAACAAGTAATAAATACCAACAATACACATCTAAAACAAGTAATAAATAGCAACAATACACATCTAAAACAAGTAATAAATAGCAACAATACACATCTAAAATAAGTAATAAATAGCAATAATACACGTCTAAAACCAGTAATTAACAGCAACAATACACATCTAAAAAAGTAATAAATAGCAACAATAAACATCTAAAACAAGAAAGAAATGGCAACAATACACATCTTAAACAAATAATAAATAGCAACAATACACATCTTAAACAAGTAATAAATAGCAACAATACACATCTAAAAAAGTAATAAATAGCAACAATAAACATCTAAAACAAGTAATAAATACCAACAATACACATCTAAAATAAGTAATAAATTGCAACAATACACATCTTAAACAAGTAATAAATAGCAACAATACACATCTAAAACAAGTAATAAATAGCAACAATACACATCTAAAACAATAAGTAACAACAATACACATTTAAAACAAGTAATAAATAGCAACAATACTCATCGAAAACAAGTAATAAATAGCAACAATACACATCTAACATAAGTAAAAATAGCAATAATACACGTCTAGCACAAGTGATTAATAGCAACAATACACATCTAAAAAAGTAATAAATAGCAACAATAAACATCTAAAACAAGAAAGAAATGGCAACAATACACATCTTAAACAGGTAATAAATAGCAACAATACACAACTTAAACAAGTAATAAATAGCAACAATACACATCTAAATAAGTAATAAATAGCAACAATACACATCTTAAACAGGTAATGAATAGCAACAATACACATCTAAAACAAGTAATAAATAGAAACAATACACATCTAAAACAATAAGTAACAACAATGCACATTTAAAACAAGTAATTAAATAGCAACAATACTCATCTAAAACAATAAGTAACAATAATACACATCTTAAACAAGTAATAAATAGCAACAATACACATCTAAAACAATAAGTAACAACAATACACATCTAAAACAAGTAATAAATAGCAACAATACACATCTAAATAAGTAATAAATATCAACAATAAACATCTAAAACAAGTAATAAATAGCAACAATACACATCTAAAATAAGTAATAAATAGCAACAATACACATCTAAAATAAGTAATAAATAGCACAGTACACATCTAAAACAAGTAATAAATAGCAACAATACACATCTAAAACAAGTAATAAATAGCAACAATACACATCTAAAACAAGTAATAAGTAACAACAATACACATCTAAATAAAGTAATAAATAGCAACAATACACATCTAAAACAAGTAATAAATAGCAACAATACACATCTAAAATAAGTAATAAATAGCAACAATACATATCCAAAACAAGTAATAAATAGCAACAATACACATCTTAAACAAGTAATAAATAGCAGCAATACACATCTAAAATAAGTAATAAATAGCAACAATACACATTTAAAACAAGAAATAAATAGCAACAATACACATCTAAAACAAGTAATAAATAGCAACAATACACATCTAAAACAAGTAATAAGTAACAACAATACACATCTAAAACAATAAGTAACAAAAATATACATCAAAAACAAGTAATAAATAGCAACAATACACATCTAAAATAAGTAATAAATAGCAACAATACACATCTAAAACAAGTAATAAATAGCAACAATACACATCTAAAATAAGTAATAAATAGCAATAATACACGTCCAAAACAAGTAATTAACAGCAACAATACACATCTAAAAAAGTAATAAATAGCAACAATAAACATCTAAAACAAGAAAGAAATGGCAACAATACACATCTTAAACAAATAATAAATAGCAACAATACACATCTTAAACAAGTAATAAATAGCAACAATACACATCTAAAAAAGTAATAAATAGCAACAATAAACATCTAAAACAAGTAATAAATACCAACAATACACATCTAAAATAAGTAATAAATTGCAACAATACACATCTTAAACAAGTAATAAATAGCAACAATACACATCTAAAACAAGTAATAAATAGCAACAATACACATCTAAAACAAGTAATAAATACCAACAATACACATCTAAAATAAGTAATAAATTGCAACAATACACATCTTAAACAAGTAATAAGTAACAACAATACACATTTAAAACAAGTAATAAATAGCAACAATACTCATCTAAAACAAGTAATAAATAGCAACAATACACATCTAACATAAGTAAAAAATAGCAATAATACACGTCTAACACAAGTAATTAATAGCAACAATACACATCTAAAAAAGTAATAAATAGCAACAATAAACATCTAAAACAAGAAAGAAATGGCAACAATACACATCTTAAACAGGTAATAAATAGCAACAATACACATCTTAAACAAGTAATAAATAGCAACAATACACATCTAAAATAAGTAATGAATAGCAACAATACAAATTTTAAACAAGTAATAAATAGCAACAATACACATCTTAAACAAGTAATAAATAGCAACAATACACATCTAAATAAGTAATAAATAGCAACAATACACATCTTAAACAGGTAATGAATAGCAACAATACACATCTAAAACAAGTAATAAATAGAAACAATACACATCTAAAACAATAAGTAACAACAATACACATTAAAAACAAGTAATTTAATAGCAACAATACTCATCTAAAACAATAAGTTACAACAATACACATTTAAAACAAGTAATAAATAGCAACAATACACATCTAAAACAATAAGTAACAACAATACACATCTAAAACAAGTAATAAATAGCAACAATACACATCTAAAATAAGTAATAAATAGCAACAATACACATCTAAAACAAGTAATAAATAGCAACAATACACATCTAAAATAAGTAATAAATAGCAACAATACACATCTAAAATAAGTAATAAATAGCAACAATACACATCTAAAACAAGTAATCTCTAGCAACAATACACATCTAAAACAAGTAATAAGTAACAACAATACACATCTAAATAAAGTAATAAATAGCAACAATACACATCTAAAACAAGTAATAAATAGCAACAATACACATCTAAAATAAGTAATAAATAGCAACAATACATATCCAAAACAAGTAATAAATAGCAACAATACACATCTTAAACAAGTAATAAATAGCAACAATACACATCTAAAATAAGTAATAAATAGCAACAATACACATTTAAAACAAGAAATAAATAGCAAAAATACACATCTAAAATAAGTAATAAATAGCAACAATACACATCTAAAACAAGTAATAAATAGAAACAATACACATCTAAAACTATAAGTAACAACAATACATATCTAAAAAAAGTAATAAAGAGCAACAATACACATCTAAAGCAAGTAATAAATAGCAACAATACACATTTAAAACAAGTAATAAATAGCAATAATACAGATCTAAAACAAGTAATAAATAGCAACAATACACATCTAAAACAAGTAATAAATAGCAACAATACACATCTAAAACAAGTAATAAATAGCAACAATACACATTTAAAACAAGTAATAAATAGCAATAATACACATCTAAAACAAGTAATAAATAGCAACAATACACATCTAAAACAAGTAATAAATAGCAACAATACACATCTAAAACAAGTAATAAATAGCAACAATACTCATCTAAAACAAGTAATAAATAGCAACAATACACATCTAAAACAAGTAATAAATAGCAACAATACACATCTAAAACAAGTAATAAATAGCAACAATACACATCTAAAACAAGTAATAAGTAACAACAATACACATCTAAAACAAGTAATAAATAGCAACAATACACATCTAAAACAAGGTATAAATAGCAACCATACACATCTAAAACAAGTAATTAATAGCAATAATACACATCTAAAACAAGTAATAAATAGCAACAATACACATCTTAAATAAGTAATAAATAGCAACTATACACATCTAAAACAAGTAATAAATAGCAACAATACACATCTAAAACAAGTAATTAAATAGCAACAATACACATCTAAAACAAGTAATAAATAGCAATAATACACATCTAAAACAAGTAATTAATAGCAACAATGCACATCTAAAACAAGTAATTAAATGCAACAATACACATCTAAAACAAGTAATAAATAGCAATAATACACATCTAAAACAAGTAATAAATAGCAACAATACACATCTAAAACAAGTAAATAATAACAACAATACATATCTAAAACAAGTAATAAATAGCAATAATACACATCTAAAACAAGTAATAAATAGCAATAATACACATCTAAAACAAGTAATAAATAGCAATAATACACATCTAAAACAAGTAATAAGTAACAACAATACACATCTAAAACAAGTAATAAATAGCAACAATACACATCTAAAACAAGTAATAAATAGCAATAATACACATCTAAAACAAGTAATAAATAGCAACAATACACATCTAAAACAAGTAATAAATAGCAACAATACACATCTAAAATAAGTAATAAATAGCAACAATACACATCTAAAACAAGTAATAAATAGCAACAATACACATCTAAAATAAGTAATAAATAGCAACAATACACATCTAAAACAAGTAATAAATAGCAATAATACACATCTAAAACAAGTAATAAGTAACAACAATACACATCTAAAACAAGTAATAAATAGCAACAATACACATCTAAAACAAGTAATAAATAGCAATAATACACATCTAAAACAAGTAATAAATAGCAACAATACACATCTAAAACAAGTAATAAATAGCAACAATACACATCTAAAACAAGTAATAAATAGCAACAATACACATCTAAAACAAGTAACAAATAGCAGCAATACACATCTAAAACAAGTAATAAATGGCAACAATACACATCTAAAACAAGTAATAAATAGCAACAATACACATCTAAAACAAGTAATAAATAGCAACAATACACATCTAAAACAAGTAATAAATAGCAACAATACACATCTAAAACAAGTAATAAATAGAAACAATACACATCTAAAACAAGTAATAATAGCAACAATACACATCTTAAACAAGTAATAAATAGCAACAATACACATCTAAAATAAGTTATAAATAGCAACAATACACATCTTAAACAAATAATAAATAGCAACAATACACATTTAAAACCAGTAATAAATAGCAACAATACACATTTAAAATAAGTAATAAATGGCAACAATGCAATTTTATTTTTTAATTTATTTGTCAAATCTGTCATTCTCCAATAAAAATACTCTATATAACTCTCTTTGAGTCCAAAATCTATCAATATGTGAAAATTTCTGTGTGTGTGCGTGCGTGTGTACATTTCCCTACCAAACTACTCTGTCAATGTTCGGTCTACATATATGAGATTTGACATAAGGAGTATTGAGATTTGGGAAAATCTTTTTAATCAGTTTTCAGACAAAATTTTGGCTGTCAAGGGGTCAAAGTTCAACGATTTGACGTTTGAAAACTCTACCAAACTCCTCCGTCAAGTTTGGGTCTAAACACTTGAAATTTTAGATGTAGGTTACTTGGACAATGATCAAACGTTTTAATCTGATTCGAGCCCAAAACAATAAATGTTAAGGGGTCAAAATTTGGTTAAAACTTTTAAAAACAATTGACCTTAACCAAATTACTCAGTCAATATTTGGTCTAAACATTTGAAATTTTACATAAAGTGTATTCAGACATAGGGCAAGCTTTTTAATCAGTTTTTGGCCGAAAATTTGGCTGCCAAAGATTTGACCTTTGCGGTCTCTAACAAACTATTCAGCCAATTTTGGGTCTAAACATTTGAAATTTTGCATAATTTTGCAGACATGCAGCAAACTTTTTAATCGGGTTTTGGGTGAGAATTTGACTGCCAAGAGGTCAAAGTTGAAAGTGCTGACTTTTGCAGACTCTGTCAAACTCCTCTGCCAATTTTGGGTCTAAACACTTGAAATT
>NC_136487.1:117537682-117632682 GCF_053919585.1 Euprymna scolopes
GTGTGTGTGTGTGTGTGTGTGTGTGTGTGTGTGTGTGTGTGTGTGTGTGTGTGTGTGTAAGTTCGTTATAGACTAAAAAAACGGCTGGACCGATTTTTATGAAATTTCACACAAAGGTACTTGCTGTGCCTGGCAGTGTTTTTAGCTAGGTTTTGCATCGAAATGTTTCCAACAAGTATTGGCAACTGATTATCGCTATGTATCATTGTACATATGCACGGCCATTTTTCCAGGTCGTTGCTTAGCGACGAGCCAGACCAACGCTGACACCGTATATATGTTATGGAATTGTTCGTACTACTACTACACACTTCACAGCGCACGCACACACGCACACACGATCATTACAGCGTGTTTTCTCTTTCTTTCTTTTTTTGTCTGACGACGTAACTTCTTAACTTTGTTTCTTTAATTGGAAAGACGATTATTAATACAATTGGATTTAAGATATTTTCTTAAATCAAACATTCACAGAGGGTAATACCTCAATTACAGTATAAATACAACTTAACATTTTTTTTAAAATAGTTCTTCTATTTTTTTCATTAACTTGACTTTAATTAACATGTTAAATAACATTTATTTATACAAATACAAATTCATTAATTTATTAAAAAAGATTTTTTCTTTTACTAACTAATCAAAACAAAACACTCCTAGTCTCTCTCTCCTCTATGGCTTCTTGAACTCTTTAGTAGTTACTAAATGTAACTACTAAGTCATAACGCAGATCAAATAACCATAACTCTTAAAATTTATTTGGAGTTATGTCCCCTTTTGATCACTATAACACTCATCTAAAAAGTTCCAAAACAACAAGTCTCTCCAACAATTTGAAAATTATTCAAGATTTCTGCTCACTCAAATGTGTATCCGTTAATATTTTATATGCCTTTATATAGAGTGATGTGGTTTTCGATTGATTAACTGTGTCGGACGTATACTCGAGAGTCAAAACAATGAAAAGAATATGCTGTTGTCACAGCACTAGTCATGACTGAAGTAAAAGGAGCATGCAACTCTCATGAATTCTTATCGAGAGCTAAGCCTATGGGGACTGAGTTCTCCACACAAGCGAACACACATACACAAACCGATGACCTTAAGGTAAACACGATTATCACCCTTTAACTCTGGTAACACCATGTCTTGCCACCAAGGGGCGATACAACCTACTTATACATCCGGTCTGTGCCATTCATTCTCTTTTCCGCTGGACCTCCGAACATGCAGACGTGAGGACAAACACTTTCCGGTTCGGCTACGCCCAAACCGACGTTCGACCGCTCATCAAAAACTATAAACGCAAATAACGTTACTTATAATCTCTCACTGAACTCTTTCTATCATTTATTTTGTATCTGTTGTAAATAAATTTACTTGATTGTAATTTTAATACCGGAATATTTCATGTCTTCATTTCATGTCAAGGGAGACCATGCGACCTTTGCTTCTACCTCCTATTTAACAACAGAGGATGAGATCACCAACTACATTAACTACCCTCGTCTCCTACAAGACTGGTGACCCCGACGTGGTCTCATGAAAAAGATGGACACACCTACAATCGAAAGACACAAGCTGAGTCTTAACTTAAATAAATAAATACATAAACCATGCCATTTCATGCACCAATCCACAACTTCAAGATTAACTGTATATTTCCGATAGTCTGAATGCTGACCTATTCTGTTATGATAATACTGCAACCCACAACAGTTATAATGGCAAGAATTCATAAGTGCAAATATAAACGTGCTCCTCACCCATCATTCCCATTAGATCTGGCTCCCTCAGATTGTCATCTGTCTCCTCCCGGCTGGAAAAAAGTTACCGTTTTGACTATTACATCAACAAATGGTTACAACCTGAAGATTTCGTTTCGCCTAGAAAAAGTCATTTTGGAAGAAGTATTCTATTCTCAAGAAACCTTCCAGTTCTCCCTACTGCTTGTGCTTGTGCAAATGTGACTTACCCCAAACATAAAATATTGAAGGCCATCCAAGTGGTGTCCTAGCAAGAGCTGCTGATACTGGTAAGGATATTACTGTACCAAAATAAGAACCTGTAAAACAAAAAACAAAAAAAAAACACAAAATTAAAATAAAAATCGTATAATACTAGTGAAAGGTAGTTTGCTTGAAGCATTGCTAGTAAATAAAATATAAAGTTTATTTTTCAAAGTCGCATGTAATATCACACATATACATATATATAATATAAAATAAATATATATCATATATATGTAATATAAAATAAATAGACGTACGGTATTTCACAATCCTACAAGATTTTTACCTGTTCGTTTATTTTTGTTCATTTTCCACACCACTTCTCACACCGGTAACCCACATTGCTATAACCTTCTAATACAATATTATGCCTGATGTGCCTAAAATATCACCCAGAAATGCAAAAGAATACATATCAATATATTAAAATTAAATAACAATTATTCTTTATACCTACAGACACTAGTGTTTTTATGCTTATGCAATCATCAGTGTAGGGAATGACAATTCCTGCCAGTCATGAGATGTGAACCCGGCTATGAAGCCACCTTTGGCTCCATTTGCTAAGCCTTTACCTCAGTGCCACTAAATAATTGCCATAGGAATGAAGGGAATTAAGAAGTATTAAATGCCGAATTCAGGCAAATACATTAGACAATCTAGAGTGTTCGGACGAGCAAAGTCGTTAACATTGCATAAACGCTTGTTGACTGCGTTTAATTATTCTGCAGACAGTGCCCATTTTTAAGTATTCTTAAAAGGGCTCAATAATTACAATTAAACAATAGTTATTTACAGACACTAGTGTTAAATGGACGCATGAATAATTAAGTATATGACAACGTAAGTGTTAAGGAATGATAAATCACCTTGAAATAATATATATATATATATATATATATATATATATATATATATATATATATATATATATGGCTGTGTGTGTTTGTGTGTATGTATGTGTGTGCTGGGGTGGAGAGGACTCCCGTAAGCCGTGGTGAAGGCAACCTTTCTAGGAGAAGCAAATCTCTGATTTAAAAAACCATAAAGCGGGAGACCAGTACCCGCATTAAGCTGGTCCGCAGTTTAACTTGTTGCTGGCTATCTTGCTCTTGCTTGTTGCTGGATCTCAACATCTTGAACCGAGAGAGAGAGAGAGAGAGACTTAGCTGTTGTACAAAGCTAAGACTCTGTAACATCATCTGTGTATAGATACTCCCTCAGGCATTTGTATATAAAAATGGATCTTAGTTCGTTTTAATTTTAATCAGTTCATATGCGTGTCACGTTGGTACAATGGTAACAACACAAGCTTTGAATGCTACAAGTTTCGGTTTTGATTCTAGCTGATGGCACACAAATACTTTTTTTGTAACTTTTGAAATCACAACTCTATAATAATATATGCGAAATCTGGACAAATGAAAATATCATACTTAAGCGTATTTTACGTCCAGGCAAAGTCCCCCCCCCACTAGTATATATATATATATATATATATATATATATATATATATATATATATAACTACTTTATATAAACGCTTATATAAATATATATATATAACTACTTTATATAAACGCTTATATATATATATATAACTATTTATATAAACGCTTATATATATATTATATATATATTTTTTATATATTATATATATATTTTATATTATATATATATATTTTATATATATTATATATATATATATTTTATATATATATATATATTTTATATATATATATATTTTTTATATATATATATTTTATATATATATATATTTCATATATATATATATATTTCATATACATATATATTTCATATATATATATATATATATTTCATATATATATATATTTCATATATATATATATATTTCATATATATATATATCATATATATATCATACATATATATATATATATATCATATATATATCATATATATATATTTCATATATATATATATATATATATATATATATATATATATATATATATATATATTGAATGAAATACTGAAATGTCATAGGATTACAAATAGTATAAAACCGTAGACATAAAATCCAAATAAATATTAGTTTCAATATTTATAAGACGATCTCAAACAGATAAAGAAAGCTCAATATGCGAAATAGAGCAATGCATAAAAAAACAATTCACAAAAAACTGATGTTTTATCACATTCAAACTGAAATGAAATAGAATAATGCTAAGTAAAAATGTAATTACCTGAGAATGCAATGGTAGCCAGTTTCGTTTTTTCCAAAGGTGGGGCCCAGTTAGCCCACATTGCATGGATGGACGGGTAAGTGACACCCTAAAAAAAAAACGAATTTAATCTATATAAAGGAGAATGTGTGCGTGTTTGTGAGAACAACTCTCAACCTACTCAACAATTTTTTTATCTACAGACTTGAAATTTGGTATATAGGTATTCAGAAATGTAGAAAACTTTTTACTTGGTTTTCATCTGAAAAAAAGGACTGCTAAGGAATTAAAATTGAAACATTGGTACTTCGAACTGAACGGATTTTTACCTATTTGTCAACTGTTTCACGGCTATGCATGGACGAATTGTTCACGTTACAGCTTCGTTATGTTAAGAATAAGTAGTTTTGAAAACACTTTTTAAAGATCGTGTCAAGCTGGCGTAATGATTATTGTACTTGATTCACTGTCTTTAGGTTTTGGTTTCGAACTCAGCTCGAGTATTTTTCTTTTTACTTACAAGAAATGAACTCTTTGGAGAAAAAAACAATTTATTTGCATGCACATGTCTCCGTTTCTTTCCGTTTTTTTTTTTTTTATTTAATTCATTTTTTTTTAAGAATTTAACGTTATGTTTACTACCGGACAACACCGGGTACATCTGCTAGTTATGTTATATACGTAATAAGGGCACCGTGGGGAATCGGTCTAACGAGAAGTAGAGTAAACATATTGAATTTTGTCGCTCATGAAAACTAGAGGTAAACACTATCCCTATGACATGATCACAAGTTAAATAAGCCTGAGCGTAGTGTTGTCACAAATATCAAACTATTAAAGACGTTTGAAAACCAAAGCGAATGCTGTGATACTCAGATCATTCATCTAAGTGTTCTGGTCGGCAGATGATCCCTCGTTGGTTATCCAGTGATTTATAATTTTTAAACAGTGCTTGTGCAATTTTATAAACAAGATATCGCAGACAAAAAACAGGTAAACAACTCCTCTAATTCAATGTATGCTTTGCACCATTTCGTCACAGCATTCAGCATTACCTCCCTTTCCAAATACAATTATACACAGAGGGCGTTTTCACTCATGAACTAGCACCCCTATCGGTGATCTCAGCAGAGATAACCCAAGACTGTTTCAGTTTAATGGCGGCTTTGACAAACACATCACTCATCATGTACGCTCACACATACAAGTACGCTATGCTGGTACATAAGACTCACACATACACCCTCACCCTCCACACACACACAAACACACATATCTATATATTTTTCTACTTGGATTTTATTGAACATGCGCTTTTAAAAAAATCTTGCAAGACCGTAGATTTTACCGTTCCAGCAGTGCACATGCACAGGTGAATATGAAAAAGACAGAGAAGTGGTCTGGTCTGAGTGCTGAAATGCAGATGGAAGATGAAGAAATTCAAGATAACACCAATAATTATAGGAGCACCAGCAACAATTTCCAAACGCTTAAAAATAAAACAAAAAACAAACAATGAGAGAGACTGAAATCAAAAGGATGGCTGAGAAGATATATTAAAAATATATAACAGTAATGAAAACGGATGAAATATTAGGGAAAACCCTTGAATGCGGAGATTAATGCGCATAACTTACAAACGCCAACCGGCCATATACAAGCTACAACAGAAGTAAAATCAAAAGATAGAGGAACATCACATGGAACTAAGAAAGCTGAAACCATATGATCGTAAGTTACCTCTGGTTAAACCTTGTTAATAACACTGGAAGAAAACAACACATGGTCGCTAGGTTTTGACTCTCACCACTCAACGATCCAGTGGCACATGTTAAAACTGTGCACGCACACACAGGACGGTCTGAAACAAAAAGCACCGAGTGATGAGGTGAACCTTTCAAAGCTGACGTCGCCAGAGGTGAATGGGTCAAACAGTTGATCTTACAGCTGTCGAGGTTAGAACACCTGCAAGAAAGCGGGTGGATATAAAAAAAGCAGGCGGAAGAGAGAAGTCAAAAAGCCAACAACAGCCACGAGTCACCGCTGAATCCACCACCACCCGTTCCCTCCGTCCGTTTTCCGCTTAAAGCACGCACACGGAGCAAGACATAAAATAATAATTTTATATTTTTCTAACAAACGAATTTGTATTGCTTGTTTTTCTTGGCTGGTGATGTATTACTCGACCCGGCTACATCACATAAGATTGCCTCGCACTGAGATCACTCCTGCTGATTTCCTCATGTAAAAAAGAAACTTCACTACTAAAGAATTCCACAACCCCTGAGGATAAAGAAGGGTTAAAGTTCCTGCATCCATTATAAAAAAAAGGTTTAAAGTTCCTGCATCCCCGTCCCCAAATGTAGGTCCCGCATCAACTAGCGCCACACAAAATAGTCAAGAAAGGTCGGGAAGGAAAGACAGAGAATAAAAAGCACTAATCAGCCTTCCACTGGATGGGAGGCTTTTTGCCACCCAAATATCAATGATGACTGATGATCATTGCCGACGAGAAGTCAATGATAAACGACTGTTGTGATGATTCAAATTCATTTGTAAAGGTTTTCAAAAAGGTAGAGCATACTGGAAATCTGTGGAGACTTGTTGTCACCCAGACTCCAAGGAACACCAACTGTTGTTGTTAGTGAGCAATCTCTGATGATGACATGTGTGAGACGTCCTAGTGAGTACAAATAATAATGATAATAATAATAATAATGATAATAATAATAATAATAATAATAATAATAATAATATAAACTAATTTGAAAACAAGACATCAACGCAATGCCATCGATGAAAAGTGAAAAGAAACCCAAGAAACAATTAAATGAAGATATCTAAATGAAAAAAGATCAGATCAACAAAAAACTATGCTTAACGAGATCAACATTTCGCCTTTTTTATTTAGGATTCATCAAGAGAAAAAAGGTATGTGATAATAGGTAGAAACAAGGTGCTTACATACATACATACATACATACATACATACATTGCCGGTGTGTATATATAACGACGACTAAAACATGTATGTTGTAAAGCCATGTGTGTATCATAATATGTTATAGACTGGTGTGCATACAAAGAGGACCAACAAATCGTAATATGTTATGTTGATGAGTATATAACACGTTTATATGTAACGTGTCGTCTACATATTTATAACTGTGTATCGTGATCGTCCTATCGTATTGTATAGCTGGATGTATAAATGAAGCGTCTGTTTACGTGTCTATAAAATGTACGCATATATATATATATATATATATATATATATATATATATATATATATATATATATATGTATATATACGTCTAATTTTTTATCACCGTATCTTTCTGTTAAGTTACATTATTGTTTCAGCTACCCAGCCATTTTTTTGGCCATCTGTAGCTTCCTCAGACTTTTACAAAAATGTTCGTTATTATGGGATGAAAGAGTGAAAGAGTGAAGGAGTGAATGAGGTCAGGGGGGAGGTGCGAGGAGGGCGGAAGAAAGAGAGGAAAGGAACAAGGGGGGAAGGTGGTAGGGGGCGCTTGGTATGTCGGTAATGTTTTAGTTTTGGAGTTTAAGGAACTTGTGGGGGAGGGTCTGGGAAGTTTATTTCTGGTGTGGCTGAGGGCATAGAGATACATGGGGGAGGGGAATATGTGGGAGTAGGAGGAGGGGGTTACTTTAAAATTCGAGTCCTAATGTTAAAGTTTATGGCGTCTCGTTGGTGAGATGATTTCTTGGTAAGTATGCCTTAACCTGTTGGGTGTTCGCTTATGTTAGGAGGCGGGGAGGGGGCTATGATTCGGTTTATTTATTCAGTTTTTATTTTTGTTGTTAATTGTTTGGAGAGGGTTAGCTATATAAAACCATGTATCTGTAATCGTTTCTCTTTTTTTTAAATTTCATTTTACTTCAGTAAGTTTTAAGAGATCAAGGAGATCCCTCCTGGAGCTAACACTTGATTCTGTTTAGTGTGAACACGCGTATGTATAATGAGTAGGTGTTGGTGTTAACACATAAAATACAGTTCATTTAATACGAGACAGTTCTTTTAGCATAT
Organism: Euprymna scolopes; assembly: GCF_053919585.1. Taxonomy (NCBI): domain Eukaryota; kingdom Metazoa; phylum Mollusca; class Cephalopoda; order Sepiida; family Sepiolidae; genus Euprymna; species Euprymna scolopes. The sequence goes on from NC_136487.1 coordinate 117,545,957, forward strand.
ATATATATATATATATATATATATATATATATATATATATATATATACTAGCTGTTCCGTCCGGCTTTGCTCAGGCCCTATGTACTGTTCATAAGGTTATGTGCATATGTATATATTAAAAAGTTTGAATATGTAAAGTAATGTATTTCTGTATAATAGTCTTCCTTAACTACCATAGAGAAAAGACACACAGACATTTTCACTTTTATAGATATATAAATAGATAGATAGATAGATAGATAGATAGATAGATAGATTGGATGCAATATATAGTAATGATTTAAAAAGTATTAAAAAAAGACTCATGCGGCACTAGCGAGAATCGAAACCAAAACGTTCAGTTCACGATTTATTTTGCCTCTGCCGCAATGACTGGGATATGAAAACATGTTTACTGCAAGGCTAAAAATTAAAACATGAACCAATAGCTATTACGTTATGCATTCGTAATGTCGGCGTTCGACCTTCACCTGGCAAATTTCATTTTTTTTTCTTTTTTAATTTTCACACTTTTCCGGCTAAAACCCAAAATATAAAGTTTTGCATGGATTTCCGGGCTAAACCCCAAATATAAAATTTTGCATTTACACCTTATATATAACGTTTCATGTCTGCAGACCAAAAACTCTAGAAAGAGTTTTATAGGCAGAATATGTTAAACAAAAATATATACGTATATATAAATATATATGGAAACAATTTTTTTACTATAAACTTTTTACGCAAATATTATGCAAGTATAAATTATGTAGAATATCTGCATGAATATAAATACACGTAATAGTTAACTAAAGATGATCATCCCATTAGAAAACCGAAGCAACTAATTCATTAAAATGAATGTTTAAAAGAATATGCAAATTAGCTAGATCTTTTGTTAGTGGATGCAATTCTACGACCCATATATAAGGAAAAAGGAAATTGTATTTTCTTTTTAAATAAATAGAAAATAGGGGTTTTAATATGAATATCAATACACACAAAAGAAAAAAGAATTTATAGGAGTATATATATATATATATATATATATATATATATATATATATATATATACATATATATATATATATATATATATATATATTCTTGCTTCAATATGTGGAGGTAGAGCACATAGCTGGTTTCTTTTTTCTTTCTCCTTTGAATGTTTTTTGCATGTTGCCACACTGCCGAAATTCTTTCCTTCGAAGAAAAACGCCAAGACACGAATTATATTTTCTATATATAATCGTTTATTTCACTGGTTGGATCCTCTTCGGAGTCTGCAACACTTTATCTGTCTACATTCTGCTATCTCGCGCCAATCAATTTCCCGGTGCATTAAGAGACCAACTCTGGAGGCCAAACTCCGTCTCCAACTCACTCTTTGATTCTCCAACTCTCAACTAAAAACTAAACTCTAACTTTTTGTTCTGCCGAATGTATCAAAACTCTCTCGAAATTCTATTTGTTTTTTTGTTTCTAAAATTCCAAAGTTGTTATATAAACATAAACATAATATTTTATTATTCTGAATACGTAATCCGTTTCAATAAAATTTCTTTTTCTCTAATGGACATTTCACATTCAAAACATCCACATCTCTCCCTCAAGAGGGCGCAGTGGTTAAGAGTACTTTGAAAAGTCATATTCTCCTGAAAGTTGAAGGTTCAGTTCTCAGTGTAAAAATACAACTGCGAATTACTTAGGACCTCATGGCTGATGGAAGTACCTCCGTTCGGAATTCCAACCAAATTTCCGAGTTCGACAGAAACATTCCCGAGTTCGACAAGATACTCCTGAAGAAGGTCGGAGGTTACATCGACCGAAACGTTATGAAAATGGCGCTCAAGACGAGAACAGTAGTTAGAAGAATCCAAATAATACGATCTACTTGTTAGGTAACTCGACGACGAACGAAGAAGAGTGGAAATTGTATGTCTAAGAGAGTGTGAGTGAGTGAGTGAGTGAGTGAGTGAGTGAGAGAGTGAGTGAGTGAGAGTATGTGTGTGAGAGAAGTTACAAAAGAGATATATAGATGTGAGGGAGAGAAAGATATATATATATATATAAGAGAGAGAGAGAGAGAGAGAGAGAGAGAGAGAGAGAGAGAGAGAGAGAGAGAAGGGGCATAACATAAATAAGAGTCAGAAATTGGAAGACGTTTTTTTCCAACATTGTTCTGCCAGAGATTGTCTGGAAAAAATTACCGCAGATGAACGACAAAACAAACTACAGTTATTATTGTTTCTTCAACAAAAGCTGTTTGTCTGCGTTTATTTTTTTCTTTCTTTCTTTCTTTGCCTTTTTCTTTTTCTTTTTTTTTTAATGAATTTTTCGCTCTGCTACGGTGAAATAATCGTAATTAGAATGAAGAATTTATTTTTGGTAAGTAATTAAAAGCCGATCAAATAAGGAAACAAGACATCAACGCAATGTCATCGACGACTCAAAATAAACAATGATGAAGGAGAAGGAGATTTTCTTTTAGAAAAAAAAAGCAAAAAAGGTCAGCAACCAATCGTATTGATCAGAAAAAATGCTCAGACATTCGTAAAAAGAATTCATATATAGCAATCAGATTTCGTTAATTATAGATGACCATACTCTGTCCTAAAGTTGTGGTGTTCTTGTGACCAAAGCCCAGTGTTAATCCATAACGTCGCTCCCTCTCAAGAAAAAAAAAAAACAATTAAAAAACACCTTTATGATATACGTATTTTAATACTTGGCGTTAATAGAACAAATAATAATGTTTTTTGTTAGTTTTTTTGTGTGTTTATTTTACTCGGGAGTCGCCACTTATTAAGTATCGAAAGCCACTCGAGGATAAGGATTAATGAATGTAAGGTGGCAGTATAGTAATCGTTAATGGTTTAAATTGGGTAAAATTTGATTATTTATGGAAACGGCTCAACAAGAACTTGTTTACATTGGATTTAAAGGCTACCATGTTGTATTCAACCAGGAAGCAGGCCAGCAGAACAGCGTTTCACAGATGGGCAGTTATGAGAAAGAAGCTTTGTTCATGGAATCTGCGTTTAGACTTGGGAGGAAATCGTCTATAGTGGTTGTAGCTAGTCGAGTGTTTTTGTGAAAGTTTGGCAAGGAAAACTGGAGTTTAGTCGAGCACTTGTCATAAAAATAACGATAGAGCAAAGACAGGCTTGCAACGTCTTTTCTGTGCGAAAGAGGTTGCAGGGAAGAGAAAAGGGCATCACCTACTAGATTTTGAAGCCAGTTTTGAACTCTATCAAAGCTGGATATGAGCAGCTCCTGCCTGGATGAGGCAACAGTACTCCGTTTTAGGGCGCACTTGGCTCTTACACAGATAAAGGGTCGCATCAGCAGTGAGATACCTACTGGAGCGGTAGAGTGATCCAACCATTTTTCCAGCGATCTTGGCAACAGATTTGATGCCTGTGTTCCATTTCAGATCAGGAGTGAAGGTCAGTCCCAGAAACGTGTCAAGACATGGAGTTTCACCAAAAACGAGAGCTATTCATTTCAATTGGAACGTGATGGGGGTCAAAGCTATTATGAAGCTTGGTTTTCGATGTATTAACCAGCTACCTTTTATGTCCATTGTATCACATTCTCAAGATTAGAAGAGAAAATCAGAAGGATCTTGGTCATTGAAGTGTTACCATAGACTGTGGCATCATCTTCGTAAATGTCTATGAATGATCTAAGAATGTGATTTGGGAGATCGTTGATGACAGAAAGAGAATTGGGCTCAGGATGGAACCTTGAGGGACGCCACCATTATTATTATAAGTTCCTGATATCTGCCCATCAACCACTACTCAGAGAGTAAGGATTTATAATTGGGAGGACATTTGCAGCTATGGAATAACTGGCGATCTTGTGAAGTAGACTTTTATACCATACTTTATCAAAAGCTTGTGATATGTCAAGAGCTATTGGTCTAGAAATGAAGTGCCTGTCGACAGATTCTCTAATCCTCTGTGATATTACAATTAGTATATCAGCTATAAATCTCACCAAATTGAAACCATATTGCATGTCACTGAGCAGCCTATTTTATCACAGATTCCTGCAACTTAATATGTAATTAATGTGAAATTTTATTTTTCATATTTAACAATGTAACATGTTTTAGACATTTATTTTTGTAGATAGGTTAGTTGATTGTTTTTGTTTTACGGCATATCAACCCTTTTTCAGGTTATTTAATGCCGAATCCAGTGACTTTGAAGAAAATTTTTTTAATAGAATATATTTGTATTTTTTTTTCAAGTCAGTGTCTATGTAACCCATAGTTGGGACTCTAACAGGTACTTCCACTCCGGGTCAGAGTGGACCTGTGAACAATGGCAAGTAAAGGCTGGCGCCACACTCCCCAAAGCCCGCAAGCTGGGGTCTCACCATCGGATATAGTTTAAGGTCATATCCAGAATCCTATTTTTGTAGAAGTCAAAGAAAAATGACATTTTCGTTCAGTGTATAAGAATATTGGGTGAAGGAAAAAGTCTTTATTCTTTTTCTTTTTTTAACATGGGAATCACCATTTATCAAGGCCCGGAGGCCACTCGAGGATAAGGGTTAATGAGTGTACAGTAGTCAATAGGACAAAATCGTAATAACTGTTAGTAGTGGAAATTTAGTAAATTGGGTTACTTAAGGGGAACGGCTCAATAGCTTGTTTATGTTGTAGTCAGCTGGAAAGCAGAGAAACGGAAGAGAGTTCTACAGGCGTGCAGTTCTAAAAAAGAAAATTTGTTTATGGAATCTACGTTTAGGTTTAGGCACAGATAAAGAGTGGGGGGGAAATTATTAATAGTGTTTTCAGCTAGAAGAGTGGTTTTCAAGAAAGTTTGGTGAAGAGGGACCATAAATTGGAGCTCAGACGAGTACTTGTCATGAAACTAACAGTAAAGTAGAGACAGGATCATAATATCCTTCTGTGGGAAAGAGGTTGCAGGGTCGAAAAAAGGGCATCCCTCACTAGGCTACAAAGTCTATTTTGAACTTTATCAAGGCAGGATAATGTCTTTTATAGCAGCTCCTGCCCAGATGTGGCAACAGTACTCCAACTTTGGACGTACTTGGTAAAGAATCAGTGAGATATCTACTAGAACAGTAGACCGATTCCATCATTTTTCTGGTAGCCCTTGGCAATGGATTTGATGTACATGTTCCATTTCATATCAGGAGTGAAGGCCAGACCCAGAAGTTTGTCAAAACATGGAATCTCCTCAAGATGAGAGCCATTCATTTCAATTGATACCAGACAGGGATCAGAGCAATGATAGAAGCTTGGTTTTAGATCCATCAAAATTAACCCGTCACCTCTTTCCCCATTGTACCGCATTGTGCTCCAGATCAGAGGAGAGAGAATCAGAGAGAGAACTTGGTCATTTATGGCCTTTGAAGTGTTTCTATAGATGGTAGTGTCTTGAGCATAAATAATCTTAGGATGTGATTTGGAAGATCATTAATGTAGATCAGGAAGAGAGTTGGGCCCAGGATGGACCCCTGAGGGACTCCAACATTAATACTGTGAGCTTTTGATTTATGCTCATCAACCAATACTCTTATGAACCTATCAGAGAAAATTGATTTAATAATTGAAAAGACAGTTTCAGCTATACCGTAGCCGGAGTTCTTGTGGAGTAAACCTTTATGCCATACCTTATCAAAGGCCTTTGATATGTCAAAAGCAATTGTCCTAGAAAGGAAGCCTCTGTCGAGAGATTTGCTAATCCTAAGATTAGCACATCTGCTGTAGATCTAGCAGAATGGAAACCATATTGCATGTCACTGAGGAGGTTATTTTTGCTGAGGTGGCTGACACAGAGTCCAGCAACTTACTCATGAAGCACAGGAGACTGATTGATCTGTACTAAGAGGAAGATGACCGATAACTTGAATTCTTAAATATGGAGCATACTGATAAGGTTTTCCAGGGTTTTGGGAGGCAATTCTCCCTAAGACAATGCTTAAAAAGCTTTGTAAGTATGGTAGCTGGTTCTCGATTAAGCTTTTTCAGCATTATAATTCAAGGCCAGTTGTTTGACTGGAATCAAGGTTTTGGATTAGCTTGGCAACATCGTGTACAGATATTTGTATGTCGCATAGCATGTTTTCAGATGTTTTCAGTTTTAAGGAGTAAATACAGGGTGTTGACTGCCTTGATCGCATAGGGTAGAATAAGCTGCAAAGTTCTTGGCAAAGACTTTAGCCTTGTCTGATACTGATGAAATTATCTCAGGTCCATTGACGATGGTTGGGATAGAACACACGCTTCTGTTCAGGATTCTGTTTGTTATTTGCCAAAACTAGTGGGAACCAAGCCACTGCTCATCTACTTTGGACTTGATGGACTGAGCATACAACTCTCTCACATTCTTTATTACTCCTTTACAGTGGTGCTGGCAGTCCTGAAAACAACTTTAGTCTCACTACATCTATTACATTGGAAGCAATGGAAAAAGTGGTTTCTGTGCGCAATGGCAGCAGCATATTCTGGAGAAATCCATGGTTGGCTGTTAGGTTTTTGCTGGAATATTTTTAAGGCTATGAAGCGATATATACCTACAATTAACCATTTTGTCAGGTTTGATACTATAGAGGACACATTCTTTAGAAACAAGGAATGCAGAAGTAGATCTGATATAACTGTACAGAAGCTATCCCAGCCATAGAGTATCAATATAGTGTACGATGGAGAGGTATGTCTTAGGACTTTTACATTTCATTTTAATCTTAACCGATACAATCAAATGATCAAAAGATCCTAGCGGAGGATGAACACAGCTCAGATCAAGTTGTGAGAAAAAAGTTTAGAAGATTTGCATACTAACCGTCAGTGTCGGGCACACGGGTGGGTTTGTGAACAATCTGAGTTAGACCATAAGCAATGGAGAAATCGTGACAGAACCTCCCCTCATCATCTGTCTTGTTTGAGTGGGCTAACCATTCCACATTGTGAACATAAGATGAGCAGACAGAATGTGGTCAATTTTCTCAGATATGGTCTTAAAGATAATAACCCTGCTGTTGTGGAGGCAAACACATTGGTGTGAGCAAATACAACCCAGAAGCACATATACAGTAATTTAGGGTCTTCTCTGGAAATGTCCCTCCCCATGAAAAGCCATCTCTAATGTAGGCACATATTCCATGCCCATGACGATCTTGGGGGTTAGATTTTGATGTTAAGTTAGAGTATCCTTTAATCAAAATTCTAGAAGTTTTCTTAGCCAGAATAAGTATTTTAGGGAAAAACTGTCGTGAAACAAAATATATTCATGCAAATTACATGACTGAGGGAAAAACAGGCTAATTCGAATCAAGTATCTATGTGTTAGATTGTTATTTTTGGTCTGACTTTGAATATATATATATATATATATATATATATATATATATATATATATAGGGTGACCCCCCCCCCAAGAAAAAAACGGTCCCCAACTCTAATTAGGCCCCGTTTCTTAGTGTTTTGTCCAAATGAAATGAAACTTTGGTCATAACTAGTTTATTATATTCAAAACATCACATCAAAACACTAGGGTCTTTGGACTTTTTTCTCCGTTCTACAGCATATGTTCTAGATATACTTTCTATGTTTTTTGCTTTTTTTTTAGTCACCATATATATATATATATATATATATATATATATATATATATATATATATATATATGATTTTACTTGTACAAATGGAAATTCTTTTAACTTTTGTGAAGTTTTATATTTGGATTTTACCGTCACTGAATTTTTTATCTTCCACCAGACTATCCATTCGTGTGTAATCACCTTTTTCTTCACCATATTCCCTCTGCTTCACTTTTTCTGTTTTCAAGTAAGATCTTTGACTTACTTGTTGTTTCATCAAATACTTCTGCATGCAAAATCCAATCCCGCATTTTGCTAATTCCTACCCTCTGATGAGAAGGAAAGTATTTCTTTGAAACTCCGTGGATTAATGACTATCCATTTATCTAGTGTTTCCTTTTCAGATTAAATATGTTTTTAACTCATTTCAAAGTGTTTTTTAACATATTTTATTAACTGTTTGCTCATATATATATATATATATATATATATATATATATATATATATATATATATATATATATTATGTACAAATACCAAATCTGACAGTAGTAAATACTGTTTAGTAGTAATTGTGAAATAATAAAAAAAACACTTACCTCACAAATACCTTCAAAAATGCGCAAAATGACGAGAGACAGCACATTCCAATATATGCACGCAGGGGTGAGCAAAGTTAACAAACCTGTTGCAAAAATCCCAAAACCGAAAACATATTTGCCTCCAAGACGATTGGCAAGGAAACCTATAAAAAAAGGGGGAAAAATACGATTTTATCTAGGAATTAGCATTTCTTTTCTCCCCTCTCTTTCCCTTTCCCTTTCTCTCTCTTTCTCTCTCTCTCTCCCAGCACGCATACACACACATCTCTATCTGGTCAGATATCGCGCACGCGTGTGTGTGAATACAAATGAACCTAAGTTGTAAAATAAAAATCGATTAATCAATAATTTATTTGAAATAGTTAATTAAAAAGAAAAAAATGTAATTCAATAAATGTAAGTGTCAAAATGCCGTTTAACAACAACAAAAAAGAAATTTAGAAAAATTCGATCAACATGTTCCTGTCTTTTTGTTTTCTTTCAGTTAAAAAAATAATTTGGTTAAGTCAGGGCATAATTTTAAAACAGAACAGGCAAAACAAAACTGAAAAAAAAAAATCTCTGCTGAAAGAGATTACTGTTGCTGTTGTTGCTCAACGCGCCCTATCCTGCCTTGATAGACTTCAAAACCAGCTTTGAAACCTAATAGGTTATGCCCTTTTCTCTTCCCTGCAAACTCTTTTCCACAAAAGTGACGTTGCGAGCCTGTCTCTTCTCTATCATTATTTTCATGGCAAGTGCTCGACTATAGTCCAATCTATGCCCCCCTCTTGCCAACCTTTCACAAAAAACACTCGACTAGTTACACCCACTATAGACGGTTTCCCCCCACTCTCTATCTGTGCTTAAATCTAAATGCAGATTGCATGAACAAAGCTTCTTTCTCAGAACTGTCCGCCTGTGAAACACTACTTTGCTAGCCTGTTTCCTGGTTGAATACAACAAGGTACAGTGATGATCATATTTATTGGCACGGTAAAATAAAAGTTAAATTTTGTCTAATAAATTCTAAAAAAGGGATTAAATTAAAGAAAATAACAAAGTATATTATGTATTTTTAACTGGCCTTTCCGATGCAGCAATCGGATTTTAGAAAAAATAAATAACAAAGGAACAACAAACATAATTGCAAAAAACCCTTGTTCAAAATTATTGGCACGATTTATTTAATAATCAATTGTATAGCCTTTGGCCTTGATTACCTTCCTCATTCGCTTTTCATAGTTTACAACCAAGTTGTTGCACTCTTCAGTAGTAATTTTAGCCCACTCTTCCTGACAATAATCCACCAATTGAATAAGATTCTTAGGCTTCCTTTGCATTACCCTGAATTTTAATGTTCTCCATAAATTTTCAATTGGATTAAGGTCTGGGCTTTGTGATGGCCACTCCAAAACATTAATATGATTGTCCTCAAGCCATTTCTTAGTCAGTTTAGCCGAATGCTTTGGGTCATTATCTTGCATGAACCACCAACGACGACCAAGTGAGAGCTCTTTAGCAGAGTCTTTCAGGTTTTCATCCAATATTTTAACATAATCTTCCTTTTTTATGCTACCTGTGACCTTAACAAGTCGCCCTGGTCCAGAGGCAGCAAAGGATCCCCAAAACATCAAACTGCCTCCACCGTGCTTCACTGTGGGTATGGTGTTCTTAGGCAGGAAAGCTTCGCCAGATTTTCTGTAAATATAAGACACTTTATTATGGCCAAATAACTCTATTTTCGTTTCGTCAGTCCATAGAACACGTTTCCAGAATGCAACATCTTTATCAATATGACGTTTTGCAAAGGCTAGCCTTGCTTTCAGGTGCATAGGCTTCAATAAGGGAGTCTTTCTCGGACGACATGCTTTTAAACCAGCTCTCTTCAAAACTCTACCAACTGTATGTCGAGATACATTCACTCCAGAGGTGCTCTGTTCATCAACAATCTCCCCAACAGAGATCCTTGGGTTTTGTTTTACTTGTCGAACAATTTTCCGTTCATCTCTTGGGGAAAGAATCCTTTTTCTCCCTCTACCCTCTAAACTCATAACGTGGCCTTGCGATTTGAACTTGTTTATTATGGCTCTAACAGTGGATTTGGGAAGGTTTAGCTTCTTTGAAATCTTATCATAGCCCTCCCCATTGGTATGGCATGCTACAACAAGCTTCCTGACGTCTTCACTGTGTTCCTTAGTTTTAACCATGGCGATTGAAAATTATAATTTAGTCACTTATAATAGTTTAAATAAATCGCTATCTAAAAATTATCTGCAAAAAATTATTCACTGAATTAGCGTTAAACAAGCATAATATGGCTATAAAAAAGTTCAGAAAGCACGTAAACCGGAAATTGATTGATATTATACTGATACTAAAAGAAAAAGAAAGCCGTGCCAATAATTTTGAACAAGGGTTTTTTGCAATTATGTTTGTTGTTCCTTTGTTATTTATTTTTTCTAAAATCCGATTGCTGCATCGGAAAGGCCAGTTAAAAATACATAATATACTTTGTTATTTTCTTTAATTTAATCCCTTTTTTAGAATTTATTAGACAAAATTTAACTTTTATTTTACCGTGCCAATAAATATGATCATCACTGTAAATAAGTTCTTGTTGAGCCGTCCATATAAATAATCAAATTATATGCAATTTGCACCATTAACAATTATACACTACCACTTTACACTCATTAACCCTTATCCTCGATTGGCCTTAGGACCTTGATTAGTGGTGACTTTCAAATAAAAAAAATGTGGGATATATGAGGGGCGTGCAATAAGTAATGCCCCTGACCCACTTCCAGTTGCCTGATCTAGCTGAAATTTTGCATGTGCAATGATTTATATCTCTACAGGTTATGTGGCAAATTACAGCTCTGAAGTAATTGTGGTTTCTGTTTTACAAGTGTTTGAACTGAGTCAGGTGTGAAATGAAGCCTGTTGAACATCGAGCAGTGATCCGTCTTCTGGGACCAGGACGGAGTAGTGATGACAGATTTGAAAGGACGCACACCACAGGAGACTTTTGATGAAATGAAAGAAACTTATGGTGATAATGGCCCATCATATGACCTTGTAAAACGCTGGCATCGTGAATTCAAACATGGCCGGAAGTCTGTGGAAACAGCTCTCAGATCTGGTCGCCCCCCTTCTGTCATTGATGAGGCATCTGTCCGTCAAGTTGAGGCTGCCATTTTGGAAGATCAGCGAATTACTATTCGCCACATAGCTCAAAATGTCAAGATTAGTACAGGGTCTGTGGAAACTATCATTCATGACCATTTGCATATGCATAAGGTGTCTGCCAGATGGATTCCCAGGTTGCTCACACTATTCCAGAAGCGAGAACGCGTCGAGTGCTCGAGGATGAATTTGGAGATGTGCCAAGAAGATGAGTCAAAGTTTTTCAAAAGACTGATTACACAGGATAAAACCTGGGTCCATCACTATGATCCAGAGATCAAAACCTAGTCAATGCAGTGAAAGCACTTGGACTCACCACCTCCAAAGAAGGCAAAGATGCAGCCCTCTGCTGGCAAGGTCATTCTCACAGTCTTCTGAGACCAGGACAGAGTAGTGATGACAGATTTCCTGGCAAAGGGTACCACAATTACAGGAGCCTATTATGCTTCACTTTTGAAGAAATTAAGGGAAGCTATCAAAATCAAAAGGCTGGGCAAGATCAGCAAAGGTACCCTCCTCCTGCAGGACAACGCTCCGGTCCACAACTCGCATGTCGCCAGATCAGAAGCGCGGGGGTGTGGTTATGAAATCCTCCCCCATCCTCCCTACTGTCCTGACCTTGCATCCTCTGACTTTCACCTCTTCCCAGCCATGAAGTTGTTTTTGAAAGGAAAGCGTTTCCCAGATGATGCAGCCTTGATTTCTGAAATTACCAACCTGGGGTGTTTTACAAAAACGGTCTCCAGAGCTGCATCAAATGATGGGAGAAATGCATAACTCTGGGTGGTTCCTATGTAGAGAAAGACTAGTAACTGTGCCAAGTTTCGTTGCTCTACTGCTATCGGAAGTGGGTCAGGGGCATTACTTATTGCACGCCCCTCGTATACGGGTAATAATATATAAAACTTAGCATTTCTTTTCCTTTCTCTCTCTCTCTCTCTCTCTCTCTCTGTCTGTCTGTCTCTCTCTCCCCTCTCTCTCTCTCTCCCTCTCTTTACCTACATAAAACTAAACAAAACTTCCACATTTATAGGAATTGTTAAATGAAGAAAACGAAACATTGGTACTTGAAATGGTTGACTGATGAGATTGCATACCTGAACAGTTTCTTTGAAAATGCGATAAAATTAGTGTGTGGGCGACAACATATACAGAATTCTAATTTTAAGTTTAAAATTTCTATATAAAAGAAGGAAAACTGACGAGCAGGCACTTGCGATTTGGGGAACTAAAAGAATAATTTGATAAATAAAAAATATATTTATTTTTTAATTGGAATTCCTTATTGAGATGAGTATTATTTATTAATTTATTTATTACGGACTATTATCCTCATCTTTTTTTTTTAGTTCTTGTTTCATGACGTTTCGGCCAACTATTCGCAGTGGATAGAGACGTGGAATCTCTATGGTTCCAGGTGAGAATTGTCTGAAGATAGCAGTTTCAATTCTACCCAAAGCCGGCCAGAGGCTTACTTGGCCAAAACGTGGTGAGATGACAACAACTATGGATGGCAGTAATTGCTGAGAATGCAGTTAGGGGATTATAAGTTCCTATCCCATCACGGTTTCCACCTGACGAAAGCCAAAGGAATAGTTGGCCGAAACGTTGTGAAACAACAGCTAAGAAAAGATGAGGATAATAGTCCACAATAAATAAATTAATAAATAAAGAATAGTTTTAAAAAGAACAGATAAAACAAAACAAAAAAAAAAACTCCCGGGTAACACTGAGTAGATAATGCAAATTATCAATCCTCATCTAAAAAAATTCTGGAACGTATATATATACGTTTTTATATATTTCTTTCTTCCTAAAATTAAACAAAACTAAAACATTTACAAAAACTCATCTAACTACAACCACTGCCAATAGTTTTCCTTTCTCTCTCTCTCTCTCTCTCTCTCTCTCTCTCTCTCTCTCCCTCTGTTTACCTACATAAAACTAAACGAAACTTCCAAGAGCAAAGTTTCTTTCCTAGAAGTATCCGTCTGTGGAACAAAATACAAGAAGCTGCTTCTCAGCTGACTACAATACTGTCGTTTTAAAGTCCAATATAAACAAATTTTTGTTGAGCTACCCTCTTAAATAATTAAATTCTGCACAATTACCTACATCATTAACAATCATCAAAATGTTATCTCATCTGACACTCACGTAACCCTTATCCTCAAGTAGCCTTTGGGCCTTGATATGTTGTGACTCATTTAGTAAAAAAAAAAAAAAAAAAAAGAAAGAGAGATAGTGAGAGAAAAGGAAGTTTTACTCAAAATGGCAAATCGCATGGATATTTTGGATATACAGGGTGGCCACAAAGTCACACACCAATGTTAGTTAAAAAATTAAAAAAGTTATAGTAACATGTATTCAAATTCAAAACAATAAATATTAACATTGGTGCGTGACTTTGTGGCCACCCTGTATATACTATCTGTTTAATAAAGGAATCAAAACTTTTCATTGAAGTTGAGCTTTCCTTCTTAAACGTCCAATGATGAATCATTGCACATCAAAGAATAATTCTAGCCATCAATTCCTAATGGCTACTTGCACTTGATCTTATGACATTGATGAAAGAGATACGAGGCGATCAAGGTTGTAGGGACTAAAATGGTATTTAACTGCCATTCATGGCGATGTCAAAGAAACTGATGAACTGTGCTGATACGGACGACAGCTGAACTATCATAGAATCATAGAAAACCATTTCATCAATAATTATTGCGTTTTGCAATCGGCAGCAAATTATTTTTTTAGGCTCTGTTTAAAACTCAAACATTGTTTGTAAAGATCTTTAACAAACCAGACAAAAATATTACCAAATTTCTATTATAAAAGGAATTTGTGTGTATGCGCATGCGCGCGCGTGTGAGTTCGTTCCCTATGGACTCGAAAATAACTGGGCCGATTTTTATGAAATTTTATTTTATGTGCCTGGCAGTGTTCTTAGATAAGTTTGTATCGGAATGTCTACGATAAGTATCGATAATCGATAATATGATGAAAAAAGGAACAGGCGATTTTGACCAAAGCTAACAGCTTACACAGTCTAATATCACAAGTGCATTTCAAAAGTTTTATTACCCTATGAATTCCCTATGGACTCAAAAAAAAAAAAAACGATTTTTATGAAATTTCACACAGAGGTACTTTATGTGTCTGGCAGTGTTCTTAAATAGGTTTTGTATCGGAAAGTCTTCGATAAGTAACGATAATTGATAATCCAAATAATCCGATGAAAGAAGGAATAGGTGATTTGGATCAAAGTTAACACCTTACACAGCCTAACTTCACAAGTGCGTTTGAGAAGTTTTATTATTACACAAGCCGAAAGGCCCGATATATAAAATTAAAAGTGGGTTCTTTGATATGACAGGGGCGCATTTGAAATGAATGGTTCTGTTTAAAGCAAAATTGCATTATGATACTGGACTTTTGCATTTTAAACTTAAATTCAAGCCATTATCAACGCACAAGCAGTAAGACGAGGCATATAAAATCAATAATAGGTTCTTTGATATCACAGGGACACGTCCGAAATAAATGCTTCTGTTTAGATACACAATTGAAGCATAATATTTGACTTATTAAACTTTAATTCAAGCCATTATATATAAAAATAATTTTATAAAATCAACAGTAGGTTCTCTACAGTGCAATGTAAACTACAATGTATTATGGAATAAGTCACTGCGGGAAGAGGGCTATGTAAAGCTTCCGCTTGATGCACCGTGATTGGTCCCCAACTAGAACAAGCGATCAAGTGATTTGATTGAAAAATGGTCGATTTCATCGATTTTGATGACAATAAAAATAAACATTTGTTGACCATCATTAAATCCCGACCAACGTTCGGTCTCCTTGCCAATAGACAATATGAAAAATTTGTTTAACAAAGTTCACGTAGACAGTCTATTCATATATTTTTCAATGTTAGAAGAAAATTTGATGAAAGCCTAAAAATCTCTTTACCCACCTCCCAACTATACGGTAAAAACAAAACAAAAAATAACATCCAACCCAATACTAATACTTCAAATAACCTACACATGAAGATCTTCAATAAACAACTGTTCATGGCATTAAATGACATAACAATATGCCGTAAAAATCAACCAACTAACCAACCTTTGTTTAAATTCCACCAGACTTTAGAATATCTTATCCGTACCGATTTGGTATAAATTTATTTTTTCTGTTTACTTTAAAACTCATACTCACTGCCTGTAAAGAGGAGACCGGAATTGGAGCTCAGTCGAGCACCTTCCACCTTGAAGAACCTCCAACATGCATACTCTGTCAGTCATTCTTCAATGTCGAACATGTACTCATTACTTTAAAGATCTCTAACAAACCAAACAAAAATATTGCTAAATAAACAATATGAAGGATTTGTTTAACAATGTTCATCTAGATAATATATTCAGTTTTCTAGACTTTACAAAAAAGAATATGAGAAACATAATAATCTTTTCACCCACCACCCAAATATTCCTATATTATATAGTGATACGTTTAAAAAAGAAAACCATCCGACTCAATACTACTACAAATAACCTACACATAAGAATCTACGATAAATAACCTTTCATTAAATGACCTAACAGGACTGATGTTCAATTAAAACCAACTGGGTGAAAGCTTATTTTTTTATTTACAAAGGAGTCACCACTTATCAAGGCCCACAGGCCACTCGAGGAGAAGAGTTAATAAGGGTACAGTGGTCAATGGGACAATGACGTAGTAATTGTTAGTAGTGGAAATGTGGTAAATGGGATTACATAAGGGAGACAGCTCATCAAGAACTTGTTTACATTGGACTTGAAGACGACCATATAGTCAGCCAGAAAGCAGGCAAATGGAAGAGAGTTCCATAGGTGTGCAGTTCTAAGAAAGGAGCTTTGTTCATGGAATCTACGTGTAGTTTTAGGCAAGAGTGGGGGGGAAATTATTGATAGTGTTTTCAGCCAGAGGAGTGTTTTTCGTGAAAGTTTGGCGAGGGGGGACCATAGATTGGAGCTCAGTTGAGCACTTGCCATGAAAATAACCATAAAGCAGAGACAGGCTCGCAACGTCTCTTCTGTGGGAAAGAGGTTGCAGGGAAGAGAAAAGGGCATCCCCCACTTGGCTACGAAGTCTATTTTGAACTCTGTCAAGGTAAGATAAGGTCTTTCTAGCAGCTCCTGCTCAGATGAGGCAACAGTACTCCATCCTTGGCTGTACCTGGCTCTTATATAGGTAGAAAATTTGATTCAGCAGTGAGATATCTACTGGATCGATCCCCACTCTTGAATTTCACCGGCGTTTAGAATATGCTGTTTCTGAATTTTTAAGATAAAGATTGATAATTTGTATTCTTTGGATTTTTTGAGCCACTTTTCTCATCTTGAGTGTTTATTCTCACAACGTTTATTCTCACTTCCGGTGTATGTCTAACTTGGAAATCTGTACAGAATTTTGGAACAGACTCCTCTATTCCATCTTGCTTTCGTTTCATGCCGTGACTGGGTAGAAGTCTTAAGTAATTCAAGCTCCAGAAGACTATCACTTGCATCTGAATTTACCAAGTACATAATCCGTTATGCCATGGATCCTTGTGGACAAATCTAATATGAATTTTATTTTTACAATCTTATAACTAATTACTATAAATCACTACTGAACTGTTCTATAAAAGGAACTTTGTGTGTGTGCGTGTGTGCGTGTGTGCGTGATGTCGCTCCCCATGGACTTGAAAACGGCTGGGCCGATTTTTATGTAATTCTACACAAAAGTACTTTATATGCCTGGCAGTGTTTTTAGAAATGTTTTACATCGAAATGTCTAATTTAAATAATCTGACGAAAGAAAGAACAGTGGATGTAGTAATATATATATATATATATATATATATATATATATATATATATATATATATATATACACGACAGTGATGTAGTAATATATATGCAAAGTTTCATGCTGTTGACCATCTTACAATTTATTCCTTTAATTCAGTTGACATTTACAATTCTTGACAGTATCTGTTTCATAGCACAAAATTATTCACTTAATTATTATATCAAACAATGAATCTATTTTGCCCTTAACTCATCAGAAAAAATAGCAACTATCGATCGACCAAAAAGGAAATAAAATACGTTTGGACATGATTAAAAAATCCAAGTTCAAAATGGCTTTATGTAAGCAAATAATGATAATTGCAGTTTCTCTTCCAATGTTCGGATTTTTTTTTTTTGGTGGATTGATAGTTGTGTATATATATATATATATATATATATATATATATATATATATATATATATATATTAGTATTGAGGCGATTGATCGAAATCAGAATCGAGAATCAAAAAAATTGTAACTTTCTGGGGCGTCGGAATTGGCATCAGAATCAGAAAAATTTGTGCCTATTTTCCGATGCCAAAACAATTCCATTAATTATCTTTTCTAATTTTATTTTAGTTTAAGAACAGTTTTAATTGCTGGTAGTAATAATAAAATTATAAATATTTATTGATTTTAAACTTCCAGTAAAACTAAAATCTCTAGATCATTCCTCACAAGTGTGTTTTTACGTTTGAGAAAATACATGCATATTTAAGATGTGTTTTTATGGTAATCAGGACAAAATAAAACTTTTATAGTTAAATATTTAGAGATTTATGAAGAATCGGAATCAGGAAAAATAACGGAAGCATTGCCCGGGTGTTTGGAGGTGTGTGTTGAGCAAAGAAAAAGTGGTAGTAGGAAGGCAAGCTCGAACCCGTACCACGAAAGAGGAAAAGAACGGGAAAAAAAAACAGGCGTCTTTGCCAAACCGGAAGTGACGTAGGTTTAAATTAAGGCTAGACAATCGAAAAGAGGGATGACTTTCGAAAATATCGGCAAAAAATGCGACCCCTCCCTATAGAAAAGTGCCCAGTTGAGGGTGAAGAAATTAATGTATTTAGCCATTTTTTCGATATTTTTCGTCTGAAGGGTCGAGCTTCAAAACAATACTGATCTTGTAAAAATCCGTCGTCTCTCTCGAAAGTTTTAGGCAGACATGCAAACATACATACATACATTTATATATTTGTAGCTCAAATTTTCGACCCAAACCGATTTAAAAGCTTGCCATATCTCTGTAAAATTTCAAATGTTTAGACCAGAAATTGTCTGAGTAATTTGGTAAAGACCGCAGAGGTCAATTTTTTTTTTAATTTGACCCCTATTATGACCCTTTAATATTTATTATTTTGGGCTCAAATCAAGTTATTAAGTTAGATCCATGTCCAAGGAACCTATATCTAAAATTTCAAGTGTTTAGACCCAAAATTGTCGGAGGAGTTTAGTAGATTTCCCAAAGGTCAAATCGTTGAACTTTGACCCCTTAACAGCCAAATTTTTGGCCGAAAACCGATCACAAAGATTTTCCCCAATCTCACTACCCTGTAGTGATTTCGAGTCTGTAGACTTAAGATTGAAAGAGTTATTGCGTAGGGAAATGTAAACACACAGACACACACAGACACACAGACAAACACACAGTCACGTTTACTTAAATATATATATATATATATATATATATATATATATATATATATATATATATATATATATATAAGTAAACGTGTCTGTGTGCGCATTTTTATTGTAACTGGTTTTCGTATTGTATTAAATTTTAAACAAGTTTTATCGTAATATGGTGTTCACCTCATGTAAAAATAACAGTGTACTATGTACATATATTGTTAGATGTTTACAATGAAGAATGTTCATCAGTATTCGTTTCAATAGCCCATGACTCGGAACATAATCCTGAAGTTATGCGATTGATTATTCAAACATCTTGTATAGACGCCCCACGATGTGTCAACGATGGGACTTACTTGTAATTTGTAACTTAATTTTTGGCATGCAGTATATGTTTCTATTATGCGATCTATTCTTCAAAACAGGGCTTTTGACGTTGTGGATGAGAATTCAATACGCCGACCTTCTTTTTATACAATAGAGTGGCCCCCCCCTTATTAAGGCCTAGATACCATCTAAGGATAAGAGTTTAAGGATAAGGATAAGGCGCAGAGTCCATGAACAAAGCTTCTCTATTAGAACTGCACGCCTGTGGAATTGCCTTCCGTTTTCCTGCTTTCCAGCTGACTACAATATATTTGTCTTCAAATTCAACATAAACAAGTTCTTGATGAGTCGTTCCACTTAAGTTAACAAATTTACCGAATTTCCATTACTAACGATTACTATATTGTCCAATTGACTACTGCACACTCTTACCCATTATTCTCGAGTGGTCTCCGGACCTTGATAAGTGGTTATGCCTATGTAAAAAAAAATAGTCAATGATTGTCAGGTGAGACAACATTGTGATGATCGCTAATGGTGGAAATTGGGAAGAAATTAATTATTCACGAAAGCGGCTCAACAAGAAATTATTTCTGCTGGACTTGAAAACGACCATGTCATAGTCAGCTGGGAAGCAGCTCTGCGATATTGTATTCCACACGTGAGCAGTGCTGGAAAGAAAGCTTTGCTCATGGAATTTTCGTTTAGTTTTAGGCACATGTACAGAGTAAGGGAAATTGTGGTTGTAGCTAGACACTTCGCTAGATGTAGCAACAATATATATATATATATATATATATATATATATATATATATATATATATATATGTGTGTGTGTGTGTGTGTGTGTGTGTGTGTGTGTGTGTGTGTGTGCGCGTGTGTGTGTGTGTTTTTTTATTACGGTTTTATCTGTTTGGTTACATATGTTTCGGATGTTGGACCATGTTTACGATCCAACAGCCTCGTAAGACCTTACAGAAACCATATATATATATATATATATATATATATATATATATATATATATATACTAGCAAAAGTACCCGTCGTTGACTGGGTCTAAAAGCAGCCTACAGAAAATGGACTTTGATTTATAAACGTACGATAGGTTATGAAAAGGAAGGGTTGTAAAGAGATAGCTTCGAATTTGGGGATATCAAAACCAAAGCAAAATATGATGAAAGTAAAAATAAAATAGATAAACCCCATAATTTATTATACCATACCTGTTCACACTGAAACACTTATCATAATATTCTGTGGATCTATATTAAAAAACCTTGTTAAACTTTGTGACATATTTCCATTCTATGGAGGTCATGCGCGAACGAACACCTCATAATTTTATTATACCATATTTCTTCAAACTGAAATATAATTATCAAAGTATACTTACGCAGATAGATATGAAAAGTCTTTATTAAAGTTTGTGCCTATTTCCATTCTACGGAGGCCAGGCGCGAACGCAGACCCCACAATTTTTTTAATACCATCCCTATTTAAGTTAAAACATACTTATTAAAGTATTCTTATGTACATCTATATCAAAAACACTTGAAACATTGTTTTTTAATTTTCAAATTTTTTATTTCCATACTTTGTGGACCAGGCGCGTACACAGACCCCACAATTTTAATGAATCATCATTATGCCAGATCAAACATACCCATTCCTGTGTCTCGATACATCTTCTATCATTATATGGGATCAGTTTTCTATAATAGTAAACCATATAGGAGTCTATTCGTGATCAGACACACACAGAGACGTTCAACTTTATATTATAGATTTCCTTTGTAGAGTGGTACAATTTATGAAAGCAGTACAACCAGAAAACTTTCTATTCTATTATCTACTTGGATTAGAGAGACCCAGGCATCGGGAGGCGAAAGCATGCTTCCTCCACGGTTTGCCAAATTCCACGTGGGTAAATACAAGAGTCTGTCCTAGACAATATTTAATTGAATAAATATATGTGTATATAAACGTAAATGATGTGCTACAATTGAATAAATATATGTGTATATAAACACACACACACACACACACACACACACACACACACACACACACACACACACACACACACATATATATATATATATATATATATATATATATATATATATATATATATATATACACACACACACAATTGAATCAAGAACGTAGAGACGTGCACTCGTGAGGAAGACAACCGGCTATGATGATCGCAAGGCATATTCAACGTGTGCTTACGTCTGCACAAATCTAGACGTGAACTATTGAATCGCCTTGCTTTCGGATTCACTAACGACATACGCAGATACATGTCTCCCTTGAGATATAATTACTCGCCTCCCTTTCTCTTTCAAGGTAAAACAATAACAAACAGAAAATCGTGTTTGATGTAGGAACATTATTGATTGAAAAGAAAATTTGTGAAAGTTCACATTTTTATAATTTCTGACTGTAGAATAATTCAAATGTGCCAGGAAGCATTGAAGCAGTAAGATCACGTGATCAGTAACAGAAACAGCTGCTACTGCTTTGTCTTCTTTTTCTTCCTTTTATTTTGCTCTTCTTCTTCTTTTTCTTTCCTTTTTATGCTTTTGTTTGTTCATCTCTTTCTTTTCTTCTTATCTTTCTTCTGCTTTCCTTTTATTCTTCTTCTTCTTCTTCTTCTTTTTCGTTTTTCTTCCGTTTTACTTTTTTCTTCTTCTTCTTCTTTTCTTTTTTTTTCATCTTTTTCTTCTTCATCACCCTTCCCTTGCTTTTCTTTTTCCAAGATGAATACCTTCAAAGTATCATCTCTCCTTTTTTCCCATCAATTTTAGTGCCAAGAATATTTAATCAAAACTACCGACATTTCATCAGTCAGAAATATTTCCACTCAATATGCAACTTGATTTAAATCCACTCACTTTGGACATTTACATACACAGGGCATCGAAAATCAAAAAACTTAATTAAAAGAATACAATACTGCAATTTGCTTTGTTTCTGTTACGGCATATCAACCATTTTTGGAACATTTAATGCTGACACGCTCACCTCCCATCATTATATGAATCAAACATTACCGTTTAAAACCTCTAATCTTACTAAAATCCCTCTAACAAAAACCCACCCCTCACTGTAGGGGAATAATGGAAAAGAACACCATTGGGTTACTTCCCTTTGGGCAAAGTGACTCAGAAATCCTTTCATTTTATTTATTCTTTTACACAGGAATCACCACTTATCAAAGCCCGGAGGCCACTCGAGGATAAGGTTTAATGGGTATACATTAGTCGATGTGATTATAGCATAGTAAACATAAGTAGTGGGATTTTGTAAATTAGTTTACTTAGGGGGACGGTTCATCAAGAACTTGTTTACGTTGGACTTGAAGATAATCAGATTGTAGTCAGCTGGAAAGCAGGCAGACGGAAGAGAGTTTCACAGGCGTGCAGTTCTAAGAAAGAAACTTTGTTCATGGAATCTACGTTTAAGTTTAGGCACAGAGTGTAGGAAATTATTGATAGTGGTTTTGGCTAGATGAGTGTTTTTCGTGAAAGTTTGTTGAGGGGGACCATAGATTGGAGCTCAGCCGAGCACTTGCCATGAAAACAATGATAAAGAGACAGGCTCACAGCATCTCTTCTGTAGGAAAGAGGTTGCAGGGAAGAGAAAAGGGCATCCACCACTAGGCTATGAAGTCTATTTTGAACTCTATCAAGGCAGGATAAGCTGATTCTAGCAGCTCCTGTCCAGATGTGGTAACAGTACTTCGTCGTTGGCCGTACCTGGCTTTTATATAGGTAGAAAATTGCATCAGGAGTGAGATATCTACTGGATCGATAGAAGGATCCTACCATTTTTTCAGTGACCTTGGCAATGGATTTGATATACGTGCTCTATTATTTCAGGTCAGGAGTAAAGGTCAAACCCAGAAGCTTGTCAAAACATGAAGCCTTCCCAAGACGAGAGCCATTTATTTAAACTGATGCCAGATTTGCATTAAAGCGTAGATGGTGTAGAGATAGAAGCTTGGTTTTAGATGCATTAAAAGTAACCAGCCACCTCTTTTTCCATTGTACCACATGCTCAAAATCAGAGGAGAGAGAATCAGAGAGAACTTGGTCGTTTACGGTCTTTGATGTGCTACCCTAGATTGTAGTGTCGTCAGCATAAATGTCTTTGATGTGCTACCATAGATTGTAGTGTCGTCAGCATAAATGTCTTTGATGTGCTACCATAGATTTTAGTGTCGTCAGCATAAATGTCTTTGATGTGCTACCATAGATTGTAGTGTCGTCAGCATAAATGTCTTTGATGTGCTACCCTAGATTGTAGTGTCGTCAGCATAAATGTCTTTGATGTGCTACCATAGATTGTAGTGTCGTCAGCATAAATGTCTTTGATGTGCTACCATAGATTGTAGTGTCGTCAGCATAAATGTCTTTGATGGGCTACCATAGATTGTAGTGTCGTCAGCATAAATGTCTTTGATGTGCTACCATAGATTTTAGTGTCGTCAGCATAAATGTCTTTGATGTGCTACCATAGATTGTAGTGTCGTCAGCATAAATGTCTTTGATGTGCTACCCTAGATTGTAGTGTCGTCAGCATAAATGTCTTTGATGTGCTACCATAGATTGTAGTGTCGTCAGCATAAATGTCTTTGATGTGCTACCATAGATTGTAGTGTCGTCAGCATAAATGTCTTTGATGGGCTACCATAGATTGTAGTGTCGTCAGCATAAATGTCTTTGATGGGCTACCATAGATTGTAGTGTCGTCAGCATAAATGTCTTTCATGTGCTACCATAGATTGTAGTGTCGTCAGCATAAATGTCTTTGATGTGCTACCATAGATTGTAGTGTCGTCAGCATAAATGTCTTTGATGTGCTACCATAGATTGTAGTGTCGTCAGCATAAATGTCTTTGATGTGCTACGATAGATTGTAGTGTCGTCAGCATAAATGTCTTTGATGTGCTACCATAGATTGTAGTGTCGTCAGCATAAATGTCTTTGATGTGCTACCATAGATTGTAGTGTCGTCAGCATAAATGTCTTTGATGTGCTACCATAGATTGTAGTGTCGTCAGCATAAATGTCTTTGATGTGCTACGATAGATTGTAGTGTCGTCAGCATAAATGTCTTTGATGTGCTACCATAGATTGTAGTGTCGTCAGCATAAATGTCTTTGATGTGCTACCATAGATTGTAGTGTCGTCAGCATGAATGTTTACGATGTATGTTTTATTATAAAAGGTTACTCATCTTCATTACATTTGTCAATGTGTGAATGAAATGTACTTTTATTTGGGCATATTTTCTCCGTATTCCGTGTCCCCCGTGTTTTAGTATGCATGTATTATTCATGTAAGAATTTAAAAAGTAAATATGATGAATACTACAATAAATGAAAAAAAAAAGCAGGCCTTATGAGAGCAAAGCAAATGTATGAGAACAACGGAGAAGAACACCAGTTGTTAAAGACACTCATGAGTTACTCCCTCTTGGGAAAAGAGACCCAGGCAAAAGAGATTCGAATGCATGGGCTGAATTCCACATTCCAAATGACTCTGTCCTAGACTTGATACCTATATGTTTACGTTCTGTTACTCCCACCTCATCACTGTAGAGATTTCTAGTGTAGGGGAAGAACGGAGAAAAATACTGGTTGATAAAGACACCGGTGGGTTACTTCCCTTTGGGCAGAGAGACCCAGATAACAGGATGTGAACGCATGTTTGCTTTAAGGTGGACCGAATTCCGCATGGGCATAATATAAGACACTAGAACCTATATATCCTTTGTAGAGTGGAACAATTTATGAAAGCAGTACGACACCATACCCCAGAAAACTTTCTATTCTATTATCTACTTGGATTAGAGAAACTCAGGCATCGGGAGGCGAAAGCATGCTTCTTCCACGGTTTGCCAAATTCCACGTGGGTGAATACAAGACTCTGTCCTAGACAATATTTAATTGAATAAATATATGTGTATAAAACATATATATATGTGTGTGTGTGTGTGTGTGTGTGTGTGTGTGTGTGTGTGTGTGTGTGTGTGTGTGTGTGTGTGTACAATTGAATAAATATATGTATATACTTATTGATTCACAAATTGTCACTTGTTTTCATTTTTATTTAATATTTCAACCATTTTCATTTTTGTTAAATGTTGAAATGAAAGAAAATGAAAGAAATACGACACTAGATGCCAGATGACTTTCTATTCTACTAGTCTGGGTGCCCGGCGTTACCCGGGTGTTTGGAGGTATGTGTGTTGAGCAAAAAAAAAGTGGTAGTAAGCAAGCAGGCTCGGACCCGTACCGCAAAGGAGGAAAAGAATGTGAAAAAAAAAACGTGACGTCTTTGCTGTTGCGCTCATCGCCAAACCGGAAGTAACGTAGGTTTAAATTAAAGATAGGCAATCGAAAAGAGGGGATGGCTTTTGAAAATATCGGTGAAATAAGCGACCCCTCCCTGTAGAAAAGTGCCTAGTTGAGGGTGAAGGAATTGATGTTTTTGTCCAATATTTCGATATTTGTTGTCTGAAGGACCGACCTTCAAAATGATACAAATCTCGTTAAAATTCGTCGCCACTGTCGAAAGTTTTAGACATACATACATACATACATACATACATACATACATACATACATACATACATACATACATACATACATTAAAACAGACAGGTGAGATTTATATTATAGATTTTCTACTTTCCTTACTTCTAAAACATCGTATTTTATTTTTACTTGAAAATATGTTGATGTTAAGAATGAGAACATAATCGAACTGATTCTTAAATATTTTTAAACAATAAATCTTAACTGTTTACTTACAGTTTCTACACATTAATCTAATATACATGGCCATGGGGTCACACACATTTAACAGTTGCAGTGGGACAGCGTGTGATTCAGGGCAACACTTGGTTGCATATATTGTCAAGGACAATGCAACCTAAATTAAGGGTTAGGTCTGGCCCCTGTGATTTAATTTTCTGGCAAGGTAAATTAATGGAATATAATAAAGTATATTTTAAGAAGGTAACAATATTACCTTTATTAAAAACTATCTAGGGGACGTTCAGCACGGCGACATTGGTGACTATTTGGCTAAGGTATTCTGGCTGGAGTTTGATGTTTTTCCAGTGCAGATTTGTCCTATTGGCTGTCTCTTCAGCCTCTCTTTGGGTTGGGAGCAGGACGTCCCACATTGCGTAGCTCCTCCTGCATATGTATTTGGCTGGGATCTTCAGATCCAGGAGGAGGTCCACCATGCTGTCCTTGTCTACTCCTGTGAGGCCTCTTTTCTTTGTGTCCGAGGTGATGAAGGACACTATCCTCTTCTTAAGGTCCTCTGCGGTGCCTGGAAGGGGTTTTATTACGTTCCCTTCTGTGAGGTCCTTGTAAGTGGAGTCAAAAAGGTCTCGGTATTCCTGAGGGGACATTTGGGTTTGTGGACCCCATTCAGTGTCTTTATTACTGGCAATGCGGGTCCAGGACAGTGTTGTCTGGCTTGCGTGTTGCTGTTGCTGCTTCTGCTGACCGGGATTTGGTGGTTTGCCCAGTGGGATGAGAGCCGACCAATCGGTGTTGAAAGTTGCCAATCTACCGGTCCCTGCCTCCTGGGTCTCTTTCTTTTTCTTCCTGGGAGGAGATTGTTGACTCCTGGGTGCCACCTATTGTGCTCCACCAATTATGGGTGTTGCCTCTGCTCCAGTGCTCTTTGCCAGGCTTTTGTTGCTGGGTATATCCCTTTCTGGAGGGGTGGCTGGTTGAGGCTTGGTCTCGAAGGCCAAGAAAGAACAGATAGTTAAAAGCGATTTTAATTTTTTAAATTTTCTTATTTGTCTGTCTGGTTAGCTCAAAAGGTAAGGAACGCGACCAGAGTGCTAAGTTTCGATTCTAGATGATGGCACCCAATTAATCTTCTTTTTTTTTAACTTTTGAAATCAGGACTATATATTAGGTACAATATAATATTCAATTGGCTCTGTAATAATAAATACGACATCTGCATAAATTAAAATATATTTAAACATATTTTACAACCGGCAAGATTGGCCACTCACCCATACCTGCTAATAATAATAATAATAATAATAATAATAATAATAACTAGCCGGACTTGTGGAAATTCCACAGGGATCTCATTCATATGTACTATATTGATGTTGACATTCTGTAGATGTTCAGTGTAAATAGAGACGCTCTGATATTATTGTAGCGTTTTGTTAAAACTGCAAAAGTATTTATCTAAGCTAGCATGAACGCCCGGTAACGCTCGGTCGTAAAGTACGCTTAAATATGATATTTTAATTCTTGCAGATTTCGTATATATTATTAAAGAGTTAATGTTCTATCGATTTTTATACGTTATAAAAGCGCGATTTTAAAGATAAAAAAAGATATATCCATATCACATGGGTGCATTATCTTGAATCGAATCCGAAATAAAACTTTATTATATATATATATATATATATATATATATATATATATATATATATATATATATATATATATATATATATATATATATTCAAGATAATGCGATTCAAGGTAATGCACCCATGTCATATGGATATATCTTTTTTATCTTTAAAGTCGCACTTTTATAACGTATAAAAATCGATAGAACATTAACTCTATAATAATAACAACAATAATAATGACAACAGATATAACTTGAGTTCCTTCAGTCATAATCGAAACCGAAACCAAAACTTATGAAGAATTCTTGATAAAATTATTTATAAAAAAAAAAGTAGATGATTTAAGTGCCATCAGCTATAGTCGAAACCGAAACCAAAACTTATAATGAATTCTTGGAAAAATTATTCATGACAAGAAATAGAAGAAGATAAAAATTAAACCACCCGGATGTAAGCGTGACACACAAGAGAACACACACGCTATATATAGATGATGATGATGATGATGATGATGACGACGACGACGACGATGATCACGATGATGATGATGATGATGATGATGATGAGACGACGAAAAAGAATGTAAAAAGAAATGTATTTTTCAAATATGTTATAGTTCATGAATTTATAAACGAAATCAAAGCAGAATTCATAAAATGTCACATATCTTTTAAGGAATACTCCTTGTTAGCTAAAACTAACAAGTCTCATCATTTCTTTACTATCTATATACTAATACCATAGCACCTTTAATGTACGTACGTTTCCTGATGATAAATTTTCCAGCAGGATATCCTATTTATTAAAAAGGAGGATGGAAAGTGATAACATATTACAAACATTAAATTAGTATTGATGTGCTACCATAGATTGTAGTGTCGTCTTTCTTAAAATATACTTTATTATATTTCATTAATTTATTATATTATCGTATCTATATACGATAATAAAATGTGAGTATCGCTTTCCTTTTTAATAAATAGGATCTCCCGATCACTGCAGATGTAATGTAAAAAAAATAAAAATAAATAAAAATAAAAATGATGTTGCTTTTGGGCCGTATGTGAAACTAAAATATACCTTCTTGGTCTTCCTCTTCTCGCTAGGATCCAAGGATAGTATCAAGAATAGATTTAAATGTCTATAGATAGTATAATGATATTTAATGATATTTAATGATATTAAATGAATATATATATATATATTATAAGGATATATTAAATGAATATATATATATATATATATATATATATATATATATATATATATATATATATATATATATATATTATAATGATATATTAAATCAATATATATATATAGTATAATGATATTTAATGATATAATGATATTCAATGATATTAAATGTCTATATATAGTATAATGAGTTCCCGTTCACGCCAGGCGTCCATACAATAGAAATATGTCACAGACTGCTAAAAGGATATTAGAGGCAAAACCGTAATAATAAACGCTATATTAATCAAGTTACGTAGATAAATTCTTTTAGAATTTTAACAGAAAGGCTACAATAATATCGCAGGGTCTCTATTCACGCCCACAGAATGCCCAGCAGTGGCAGAAGTTTAACTAGTATTCTAATATTGTTTTGAAGTTGAAAAAATAATTGAAAAACAAAATGGATACTTACCACCAGGTATTTGTGTCACGATATAGCCATAGAAGAAAGAGCTTAATATCATTCCTTGGAGTTCACTGTCCCAGTGATATGTAGGCACAGTCTGAAAAAGAAAAGATCGGGTCACATTTATTACATTAAAATCTTATTAGTCCTCACGCGAAAGAGCAGAACACAAAATGTTTTAAATAATAATAATAGAATAACAATAACAAAAACTTTGGCTGGCGAGGGCTACTATTGAGCGTAACCAGTTATACAGTCCTTTTGAAATTTTCATCTCTATTTTTCTCGTTATCTACTGAATATTTTTAATGAAACCTATATGAAATATGTTCCTTATTAAATTGTAAAGATTTTCTATTCTGAAAGAAGTTAAAAAAAATTTAATCTATAAAAGTTATTTTAAAGTTTTTGTAAAAAAAAAATTCAGATTTTCTCATTATTCAGACCTGTATTACAAAGAATGGGGTTGCAAAAAAATGAGTTGTGGTATGAGGAGAAATACAAACTGAAACAGAGAATATTCAGACCTGTAAAATTAAAAAGATGGGGTTGCAAAAATGAGTTGTGGTGTGAGGAGAAATACAAACTGAAATAGAGAGAAGGAGAGTTTTAAAATATAATCTTAAAAAGATAAGATACAAGTTAGAAAAGCATTTCATCCAAGGCGTGAAAATTGTTAAACAAAATGTTTTTTATAGGCTTTAAAAATAAAGGTACAAGATTAAATTTGAAATTTATTTATCTTCAAAGTGTACATTTATAAATTTTACAAAGTAAGGTATAAACATTTAATTTAAATTGAATCAAAAAATTACCTTGGATTTATTTTATAGCAATTTAAAAACATTATCTTTCATTTGTTGCAATTTAAAAACATTATCTTTCATCTAGCAATTAATGATATAGATATAAAATTTTCAATGATTTTTTTTTTAAAAAGTGCAACAGAATGTACATTACATAAAATAAATTTAAATTAAATGTTTATACCTTTGTAAAATTTATAAAAGTGCACTTTGAAGATAAATAAATTTCAAATTTAATCTTGTACCTTTATTTTTTAAAGCCTAGAGTAAAAACATTTTGTTTAACAATTTTCACGCCTTGGATGAAATGCTTTTCTAACTTGTATCTTATCTTTTTAAGATTATAGTTTAAAACTCTCCTTCTCTCTATTTCAGTTTGTATTTCTCCTCACACCACAACTCATTTGGATGAAATGCTTTTCTAACTTGTATACTGCTGATGAAAAATTTAAGACCACTTAAAAATCTTAAAAAAAAAAAACTTCTTTTTTTAGGATAGATTTTAAACTCTTCCGACTTAAGGTTACCAATACTACAATTTAAAAGGTTCTGTTTGAATAATAAGGATAAAAACACGATATATAAAATGAAATGCGGTTGGAATGTGTGAAAAAAAGACTAAAGGAACTACATATTAAACGCTGGCAAATCATTAAAATTGGGATTTTTATCTGTTTCGTTCCCATTAACGGATGTCTTCAGGAAAAAATGACTTAAAGCTCTCATTTTTATGATTTATTCCAGCGTTTGATTTATTCTTTCCTTTTGTGTTTTTTTTATATATATATATATATATATATATATATATATATATATATATATATATATATATATATATATATATATATATATATATATATATAGACCTGATATTCTGTTCTGGAATCATTTCATGGTTGGTTTGTCACTTTGAATCAAATAAATTCCTCAAGCAGAAAAATTGTTGAGAAAGCACTACACAAATCATATATGAATAATGCAATGTGCAGTGGCAGTTATGCTGCATCATGGAATATGCATGATAGCACGATTAACTGT
Organism: Euprymna scolopes; assembly: GCF_053919585.1. NCBI lineage: Eukaryota > Metazoa > Mollusca > Cephalopoda > Sepiida > Sepiolidae > Euprymna > Euprymna scolopes. The sequence continues at coordinate 117,577,048 of NC_136487.1, forward strand.
AGGAAAAACAAACTGACAAGAAACATATATATATATATATATATATATATATATATATATATATATATATATATATATATATATACACACAAAATAAAATATATAGAAACAAAACAACATGCGGTGACAACTGATATAACAGAGACTGAAGAGACTTTGATATTTTTTCGATCATGAACTGGTCCGCTCTTATATCTGATTTGAAACCGACAGTACCGATGTTTTTCTGACCTTCTGTAACACCTTAATATATATATATATATATATATATATATATATATACTAGCTGGACGTCCGGCGTTGCTCGGTCGTACAATACGTTTAAAATATGATATTTTGATTTATGTAGATTGTGTATGTATTATTATAGAATCAATCCTTTATTGAATATTATATATTACGAGGAATAATTTGTCTGGTGGACTAATTCGCAAATAAATAAATAAAATAAATAATAATGATAATGTCATACATCAAATTCCGTCTGTGTTTGTTTACAATATCACGTCAGTTGATATTTGGGCTTGACGATGAATGCCCTGGAAATTCACTTCTGTTTATGCAAACAAAGAAATGATTTGTGGCGATTTTAAATGACCTCTCTTCTTTTGTCGTAAATTTAACTCATTAATAACTAAAAAAATCAAAATAAAATGATGAGGTACACCTGGGGGTGAACACAGGAGCATTGGATCTGTAGTCGAATGATCTACCACTGAGTTATGTTTTCAGATGGATTTTTTTTTTATAAAAAATTATTTGTTGGGATTTTATTATCTCTTTTGCCGGTGCTACCTAAAATATTCCCCTGTAAAAATTATTTTTTCTCATCTATAAGAAAGAAAAACTACTTTTAACATTGGATTTTTTCGATTTTCGATACGTATTGGACAAATTTCTGTACCAAACATATCTAAAAACACCGCCAGACATATAAATTAGCTTTGTGCTAAATTTTTCAAAGATAGGCTCAGCTGTTTCGGAGCCTATAAGGAAGGAACTCACACACACGCACAATGTGACTTTTATATAATAGTATATATATGTGTGTGTACGCAAAAATAAATAAATACCATTAATCAATTTAAAAGGCAATATATAAAGGGCAAAAATCTGTTTAAATGTAGGTATGAATTTTTGTATGTATGTATGTATGTATGTCTCGCAAAAACTTTTGCCAGAGGCGACGGATTTTCACGAGATCGGTATAATTTTGAAACTTGATCTTTCAGACGACAAATATCGAAAAATTGGCTAAAATATTAATTCCTTCACTCTCAACTGGGCAACTTTCCTATAGGGAGGGGTTGCAAAAAATCGTTCCTTCATGACAACTTAGCCAAACGCGCATTTGCAAAAAAACGTTCTTTCTTGAATTAGTTTAAATATAAAAAAAACGACCTAATTTCGCTCACGCGGTCATAGACCAGTCGGTATAGTAGCAGCGTCGTAATCTTAAGATTGCACGTTCAAGCCAACATATTAGATATATATATTTTTTTCGATTTTTAAAGTTTTAATGTTGAAACAGGTTTATTTATGCCATTTTTTTTTCGTTCGTATCTCTTTTTTAATTTTTTCATCACGTTTGCTGTTTTTTATTGTTTTTGTTTTTCCGATTTATTAAAGTTTTAACATCGTTCACTTATTCTTTATTTTGCATCACGTTCGCTGTTTTTTTTTCATAATATTTAAACAGGGGTATTACGTTCGCTTATTCTTTATTTTCCATTGTGTTTTGATTTAACCCCCCCCCTTCTCACACACACTCCTCCAAACACCCTCACTAGTAATACCTAAATGCATGTTCATGACGATAGAACTTATTTACTGAAAAGGTTGCATGAATCAACGCTGTCATTGGTAACATTGGTTAGTGATATCTTAGTCTTCTCGCAATATAGCAACTTTGTAATCTGTATTCATGTCTACTTATATATAAAAGGCACTGTGTGTGTGTGTGTGTGCGTGTGTGTGCGTGTGTGTGTGATGGGCTTCAAAAACAGCCGAGTCGATTTTTCGGAAGTTTCACACAAATTTACTTCATGCATCTGGGAGTTTTCTTAGATAGTTTTTATATCGGAATGCCCCTGATATGATATCGAAAATCGATAATCGAAAAAATCCGATTAAAGAGGGAACCGTCCGATTTTGACTAAAGTTAACACCCTTATACATTCACAATCCATCGAAAAGTTTTATTATGGCACAAGCAGAAAGGTCGGGCATGCAAAATCAGCAGTAGGTGCTTTGACATGACACAGGATCATTCAAAATGAATATTTCTGTTTAGAGCTCAATTCAACTATGATACTTGACTTTTGCTATTTAAACTAATTCAAGCTATTATCACTGCACACACAGAAGGGTTCAACGTATAAAATTAACAATAGGTTCTTTGATATAACAGGGGTGCATTCGAAATGAATGTTTCTGTTTAGAATACAATTGAACTATGATACATGACTTTTGCATTTAAAATGTTCATTCAAACCATTGTATAAAAATAATTTTGTAAATCAACAGTTGGTTCTCTATAGTGCAATGTGGACTAAATGTGGGGAGGCATGTAAAACTTCTCCCCGCTGCACCATGGCGGGTCCCCAACTAGAGCAGGCAATCAGTCGATTTGATTGAAAAATGGCGATCTTACTGATTTTGATGGCAATACAAGTATGGGAGGGTTGAACATTTATTGATCCTCATTTAATCCCGGGCAACGTCGGGTCTCCCTGCTAGTTAGTAATAATTATGGATTTCTTCTGATGATGGATATGTGCTGGTTTTGTTAAGCAATCAAATTTCCAACTGAGAGAATGGAGAGAGGTAGCCGTTGGTTTTATGATATGAGCCAACCACTCTTCCAATGACATCCAGGCACAAGAATGACTGAAAATTGAGTTAGAAACCCTTAGAAGATTGAGCTGAAAGAACATATCGAAATATTATGATATTATGATCCTGAACAAAAAAGTGATGGAATTCGTCTGAGTCTATGAGTTTCGATTTTTTATGCAAATATAATGCTTAGGGTCTATTGACAGACAACTGTCTCGTGCGCTAAGACACCCCTCTTTTTTTTTTCACAAAGAAGAACTAAGAATAGAAAAACAAGGATTAAAAAGAAAGAAAGGGAAAACGAGGGAAAAAAATATTTTTTAATCAATCAGTTGTTGTCAAGTTGAACTGAGTTGAGACGATCAGCCAATAGAAAAACAGAATTTCAATTCAAAAGAGTCAATCAATTCTTCGGAATATGCCTCTCGTGAAAAGAAGTAAAACTTTCTACTGACAAGTCATCCCCGAGTGGCTTCTGGGCCTTGATAAGTAGTGACCTCCATGTAAAAAAAAAAAAAAGCTAGAGTAAACGTCACCCGGGCGGTCCGCTCAAATGTCACCCCACTGATCCCCACTCCACTCTATGATAAGGGACGGGGGCGCCCCCTCCCCATGAAACAGAATTTTTGTGAAATATTAAACGGTTCTGCTCGGATAATGTCGATGCGTTACTTACGGAATACGATCAATTAAACTCTAGAAGCACCTGTTTAACAGCTACATGTTTAAAAGCTACACAAGTTCTATAATTGGATACTCCTCCCCCAAAAAAAGAACGAAAAACATAAAGTATGTTTTTGTAAACCGCTCGTGAAAACTTACTGACAGCATTATTAGAGTCCTTACTTATTCCCATAAAAAAAAAATGAATGAATCTCTTAGTAAAAGAAATTTGTCTGTCTCAGAACAATGACAAATTGTAAAACAACGCAACGAGTCACTTAGTAAATGGATGAATAAATAAATTAATTATTTGTTGTTATGAAGAAGAAAAGGGGGCGTTAGAAACGCAGTCGAAGAGAAATGCCGAAAAAGAAAAAAAAATGAAAAATCAATTAGTAAATAAAATCGGAAAAGATGGTTTGAAAACAAAAAGACACGTAACAGCCGCTTTGCCTTATCAACTCACAAAACGAAGCGAATAAAATAAAATAGAAGAGGATTAAGTGATGATAAATAAATGGGTGGAAAAACAAAATTACGAAGAAAAGAAGAAATAAAACACTTAAAAAAAGAATAGAAAAAAAAAAGAAACTGTGAGTTAACGACTTTTTTATTTTATATATTTAAATCTACACTAGAAAGAACAACTGTACTCATGCAGTTTTGTTACCGCAATTTTTCCGAACCTTCACGAGCGTTTCCGGGTAGATATTGAGTAGAACTGGAATATATTGAGCCACTTAGCCAATCGAATTCAAGTTAGCAGACGATAAAAAAATTCAATTAATTTTTGTTATTCAATTATCTGTTTTTCACAATTCACACTTTAATGAAGTTCTTTTTTTGCCAAAGTTTCCAGATAATTAAGATAATGAATCTATAAACTTTATTGACCTTACTACACACACGACAACGAACCATGTCGAAAGAATGTGGGGGGAAGCAAAGCAAAGAAACAAAATCGAATGTGGGACCAATAGGGAACTATTAGAAAGCTACTTGACAGATTTCATGTGGAGACAGAAATTCAAAGATCCTTTCTCCTGCATAATGAACCAGGTAGCTCAATATTACCCTCAGTTTCTCTCCACTTTCTCTACGCACTCTTCTTTACCTTCGTGGTAATCGTCTGCTCTTGCAGCAAAAGAAAATTTGCCAACTACCCTACTCTCTATATTTTAAAAATAAAAACTAAACAAACAAAACTTAACATGACCATCGGCAAAAAATTAATAACTAACAAGAAAAAAATTCATAATTCAGAAAAAAAAAAACAACAACAATGCCCCCAAACAACAATAAATAAAAAAAAAATTAATTAAAAGGTTTCATATAAAGACATCTACAATTTTGTTTCCATATCTTGTTATATTTCATTTTCGTTTTCTTGTTAAAATAAAAGTTTAACCCGTGGTGTTTTAATTATTTTATCTTTAAGATATATTAGCAACTATGTTTCGTTATTTGGATTTTTGGTCTTCTCAGAAACGCTCATGAAAATCGCGGTAACAAAACTGCATAAGTACCAAAAAACTTTTATACTATTTTTACAATTTTGTTTCATCATATCAAATTTGAAATAGACATGTGTAATAGAAAAAGAAATTTTTGTTTCTTCTATTTTTCATTCTGGTTTGTAGTTGTATTTATATAAACAAAAACAAAAAAAAATAAATAGAATAGTATTACAAAGTGGGAACAAAAGAAATCCCAATAAATATTTTATTAAATATCGGAACATTAACGTAAAACGCTTGTACTTTGATCTTGAAAAGCAAATATTCACTTTTAGAACATTTAAATGCAAATAAAAGACAAACAAAAAACAAACAAAAAAAACGGCACTTCACAAAAGGATGTACCTTCGATAGTATAGTCCTACAATGAATGTTTTCTTGTTTTCCTTGTGGCAAACTGGTAAGTGACATTGTCAAAATGTATTTGTCTTGTAAGTTCGTTTTCAGTAGACAGAACAGCCGGGTCCAACGGTCTCGACTGGCTCATGGTTGATAGAAGGTAACTCTTTATAAGTTTCATTTTGGAGAAACTTCTTTCACACGATGTACTCTAGTACAAAGTAGCACATAGACCAAACCCTCCAATCAGTTATATAGAAGCAGTTAACTCTCAAAATAGCTGCCACATTTTATCAACTAGTTTTGCCTGATTTTCCAAGCAAATTAATCTATCTCATGAATTTATTGTCTGAGTTATGCAGATTTTTATTTTTTATTTTTTTTGTCAGAAAATCTATAATACAGTAGAACCTCGGGATACGGCATTAAAAATTAGTAACAAAATACAGTACAGTATATAATACACATGTATATAATCAAATAACATTATAAATAATACCGTAACGTGGGGAAAATACCGTAACCAGGGTCTGGAAAAACATTGTATTCCACATCGTAATCTGAAAAAACTGTATCGTCGGGCCACCGTATCCCGGGGTTCTACTGTATAAAGGCTTGCCTGTGTTTATGTTGGTATGTCTAGCTAAAACTCTAAATTACAAACCAACCACCCAGAAAGTTAATATTTTTTTAATCAGCATTTACTTAAATGAATGATATCTAAACTGTTGAAAAAATATTCATTCTTTGACCTTTAACTGGCGCAGATTTCGTCAAGAAAAGGGTCTGTTTTCCAACCACTAACTAAAGGGAAGTAACTCTGATTTTTTGTCAAGGAGTTAATTCCTTTATGTCGACTTATCATCGAAGAAGTGAGGGCGAGTTGTCTGCTTTAATGTGTGTGTGTGTCCAAAGGGAAGAATGGACAGGTCTGACAAAAAAAGAGAGAGGAACGAGAGAAAGAGACAGGTTTTAATTGAAATATGTTACACTTTTGCCCAGGCAAAAAAATAATAATATTATATATTATTATAATAATATAAGATATAATAATATTATATATATTATAATAATATTATAATATATAAAAGATATATTATTAGCGGAGTACTTTTGCTAATAATATATCTTATATATATTATAATATTATTATAATAATATTATATATTATTATAATAATATAAGATATAATAATATTATATATATTATAATAATATTATAATATATATAAGATATATTATTAGCGGAGTACTTTTGCTAATAAGATATAAATGTAGATATGGAGTTGCAGCAGGAGTACTCTTGAGTTGCAGCAGGAGTACTCTGGAGTCTTGATAATTTAGCGTGAAACTTGTTGCGTATCCTCAGAGAGTTAAAGACTGTAAATTTGCAGAAAATTATTTTACTAAATATCACTGCTTACACCTCCATTTATCGAATCAATGAATTCCCACCAAAAAATTTAAATATTATAAAATGTAACAAAAAAAAAAGACACCAATAAAAAGAGTTAATATGGTGTGTGTTATAAGCTGGATGCAAAAGATTTCTCATTCAATTCCAGACAAAACCTGATCATTTTATTAGTCACTAGCTTTATAAAGTTAGCTATTGTAAATATTTATATATTTGTACATTTGTTTATATAAGATTCACTCCTAAACTAGTTAACCGACCATTATGAATTTTGGAACACAGTTGCTAAGCCTAAGGAGTTCAAATGTGAGATATATTTAGCTTAATTTATTTTTATGTAAATGAAACAAAGAGGAAGACCTCTTTTGAAAATTCAGATACCTCTTTTTTAAATTTTGATAATAGGTTTTACACATCAATTAAGTATGCTGTAAATTTCATTGTAGTTGGAAACCCTTAGAAGTTTTTCCTAAGAATAAACTAAGTATTTTAATGGGTTTCAAGGGACATATAATATGAACATAACCTTCTATATAAAAAATCAAATATTTCAGATTTGCATTAAATTTTATCCATAATCATTAGACACCAATTAAGCAAGATTTTCTGCATTTCATTTTCTTTTTAAGACCCTTTAAGCTTAAGCTTTAAATTTTAGATGTAATGTAATGAATTCGATCAAAATTCAAAAGAAATAACAAACAGTATTCTGAAAGCAGTTTGTCCTAAGAATAAACTAAAAACACAATAAGTTTGAATCTTGATTTTAGGCAGTTGTGGTATTTAATGAATTAGGTAATCGATATCTGCTAAATATCGGTTTTTACCGCGACGGGACAGTTGGGTAAGCTTTGATTAAAAAAGGATAGAAAAATAAACATGCGTTTCCTTTGGTAAAATTTCCAAAGCTCCAACCGGATGTTCTAAGGGCTATAACTTCCGTAACACCCAAGCTTATGGCCCTTTTATTGTCTCAGAACTTTACAGAATTCTAGACATGAGGTTTATATCTTGCTTTTAATCTTCATAATGGGTCATTAACACGTTGCAAAACAGTTCTATTTGGTAGGATTAATGGCGTTTTTATATTATATTAACAAACAAATGTTGAATTCCAATTGAAACAAATGGTACCTACGTATTTTCAGGTCTCAAATAGTAACATAGCCATAAATTACGAAAAGCAATTAGGTATAAAAATAATTATTAATGAAAAGAGAATTTTGTAAAATGAAACGAAATTACTTACTAAAAAAGAATTGCCGTAGGAGATAATTAAGTTCCGTTGCTTATGTCATGTAATGTACGTAATTCAAAATGGCGGACACATTTTTTTCCTCATCTAAACTTTATAGAAAACTGTATTTCACTAATAATTATTTTTCTAGCTTATCGTTTCCCATAATTTTTGGATATGTTATTATTTGCGACATGGCAATTACGTAGGTGCCACTTATTTTACTTGAAATTCATTATTTTTTTCGTCGTTATAATAGAAGTACCGGATTAATTTTATCTATTTTTGGGTGTATATATATATATATATATATATATATATATATATATATATATATATATATATATATATATATATATATATATATATATATATATTATAAATCTACCAATTATCTTTATTTCATATTTATAATCTGTGTATTCATTGATTTTTCCCCCTGGAAGATGCACAGGGTTTCTTCCAATAAACAAAAAAAAAAAAAAAGAAATAGGATTACTACGAAAATGAAAGAACAACGATCAAAAGAAAAATGATATATAGATGAATAAGGTTGACAAAATTACATGAAATATGAATTAGTTATTTCTCTGTCTCCAATTATTACAAAGAAGGAAAGAAAATGGAAAATAAATAGAAAAAATAGAAGAAAATAAATTAACGAAAAAATAGAATAAAAGGATGAAAGAAAAGATGAAAGGAAAATAGAAAAAGATGAAAGAAAAAAGAAAAACCTACGGAAGAAAAAGTGAAAGAAAACGAAAACAAAGAAATGAAAGAAAAAATAGACTAAAAAAAAAATGAAAGAAAAAAAACATAAAATAAAATAATAGAAGAAAAATATGAAAGAAAGAAAATCATAACTAAAAGTGGTATAATTTTAAAACTTTCTTATCTGTTCTTATCTTAGCTCAAACACTGGGGAACGCTTCTAGAGTGCTAACTGTTTTGGTTTCAATTCTAGCTGATGGCATCCAAGTTATTATTTTTTGTTTTTACTTTTGAAATCAATATTATATACATGACATTATACATACATTATAGGTACAATATATACATTATACATACATTATAGGTACAATATATACATACATTATAGGTACAATATAATATTCAGTAGAGAGTGGACTCTGTAATAATAAATACGAAATCTGCATGAATTAAAATATATTTAAGCGTATTTTATGACTGGCAATGTCGAGTGCTCCTGCTAGTCAAGCATAAAATAAAATAAAAATTATTACAAGAAAACTTGTTTCTAATGAAAAGTCAGTGCTTAAGAAAGAATTGAAAGATCGATTTTTTTAAAATATGTGGCTTTAAGCAAAAACAACAGTACTTACTTGTCATGTCGAAAATATAAATATTACAGAAATTCATCGAGTAGAAAATTATTGATTGTTAAACTTAACACCAAAGTCTCCTCTTTTTATTGGAAATTGAAGGAAATTGCATTTTCCTTAGATTTGAAGATTGCGAATACAAGGGACATACATATCTCTTGTGAGATATTCTCTCACACCGGTTTTTATGCAAAAGATGTGTCATCTTTAGCTATCTGCCGTGTAACACCCGAAAAGGGTAGTAGTTCATGGTTTATCTTCGCGTTTGCAGCATACAATACTCCATGCTGTTCGAAGAATAGTTGCAACAAGTCGATGAGTTAAGTGATGCCTTCCAAGGATGAATGCTGCGAATAACCCTCCAAATGGCGGACAAAGGACAGGTCAAAATGTAGACCTTAATTTCATCTCTCAGAGATGTTATATAAGTAATAATGAAAGTCAATCAATTGGCAGAGCACAACAAAAGGACATTGGTTTTTGCAAATGATAATAACATTTCGCTCCACATTAGTGCATTAATATGTCTCAATGAGACAAAGGGGGGTTGAGGCTACAAGCCTCGAGTCAGTTTTCTTACGTCTATTTCGATCTGTTGTCTTTGTGAAAACTGGCGGCCTGAAATATGAAAAATAGCGCCAAGAATACGCCTCAGCAGTTAAGAACAATCAATCTGATGAGTTCAAACAAAATCGTGGGCGGCCAAACCGACCAATGAGGTGCCTGCTTATTTCTGCAGAATTTCTTACTCTCTCTTTTCACCACTTTAATGGCTTCTGAAATTTGTAGCCTATAGCGATAGACTTTTTTTTTTTACTGTAAACACAATAGCAGTTGTTCTACTAGATGAATTTTCGTAATTTTGAGATATATTGCTATTTTCGACATGACAATTAGGTAAGTACTGTTGTTGTTGTTGTTTTTTTCCTTAAAAATGATATTTAAAAATAAAATCGATCTGTCTGAACGAGCACCAAAAAGTCTTTCAATATAAAACCTGAGAAAAATAACGCAAAGAAGTTTGATTATTACCTTTATAACGACAAAGGCTAAAAGAAAAAAAAAAAAAAGAAGCATTTTTATTGTCTCTAAAACTTGACAAGAAAGATTAATTATTTTTTATCGCCCCCATTGTGTTAGATTAATGAGTATTTCAATAAAAGACAATTCTTCTTTCATGTTTAGGAAGACAAAAGAAGAAAATTGATAAAATACTTTATCTTTTCTTTTATAAGGCAATATAAATTATTAATATTTATCCTTTGGAAACATAAGAAATCAATTTAAACTAAATTGAACTACAAACTTTTCTCTCCTATAACGGCTTCTCTATCAAACCATGAACAATAAAGGTAGATTCTTTTTTTTAATTAATCTTGCAATATCGTTAACACGAAAGAAATAGAAAATTAATCTTGTGATATCATTAATTCGAAAGGAATAGAAAAATAAATAAATGCACAACAAATAACTTTTTCCGAGCGAATTTAAATTTAATTTTCTGCCGACTTGTATACTTTTAACGTTCTGACACTGTTTTTAAGTTTTTTTTATTTCAAAATTAGATTTCGTTTAAATTCTTCACACAAGAATTAAAACTGATGCTTGCTATTAATGCTTGTCATTCGTGCTTCATTTCTAAAAAAGTAGTAAAAGGAAATAATTTGCTCTATCACTAACGTTAATATCAAGGGCCTGAAATGTTAACCACCTCTAAATAATCGACGCCATTTATGAGTTTGTTTTTTTGTTTTTTCATGTTTCCATGAGTCAACTTAGTGATAACAAATTCAGAGATAATAAATCTTACACTTAGTTTTCTCACTTTAAAATTATACAGGTCGGTAGAAAATTAAATTGTAATACATTTAATGAAAGCTTTTTTACCGCAATTTTTTTTCTGTATTATTTGGATTATTCAAAGACTGTGCTCATCTTGAGTGTTATTCGCATAAAGTTTCGGTCGATGTAACCGCTGACCTTCTTCAGGTTCATCTTGTCGAACTTTGGAATCTGCATTGGATTTTAAACAGAATCCTTTATTTAATCCATGAGGATAACATGTTCTAGTTTCGGCAGCTGTGACTGGACAGATGTCTTAAGTAATTTACAATTGTATTCTTCATGTTTGTACTGAGGATTGTTCTCCCAATCACTAATATCCCTCAACTCAATGTGACCAAAACAATAAAGTCTCCTATTCTGTACACATCTCCATACATTCTCTAGATTTTTTCCGAGATCATCAGATCTAAGTTTGTCTTTAACAGTCACATATCACATCAATTGTATCATTCTCATATCATTTCTATCCATGCAATGCATGTCCTCAACCTTCATTGGCCAAATTTCACTATCATACATCATCACATGCTTGAAAGACTCGGCTTTGCTCGGGCCCTATGTACTGTTCATAACTGTATATGTATATATCTTAAAAAGTTTGACTCATGTCTAGGTAAGCTACATCTAAAATTTCAAGTGTTTAGACCCAAATCTAAAATTTCAAGTGTTTAGACCCAAAATTGGTGGAGGAGTTTAGTAGAGTCTGAAAATGTCAACTGTTTCAGCTTTGACCTCTTGGCAGCGAAATTTTCGCCCAAAAACTGATTAAAAGGCTTGCGGTATGCTTTAATACTCTTTATGTAAAATTTCAAATGTTTAGACCCAAAATTTGCTGAATAGTTTGCTAGAGACTGCAAAGGTCAAATCTTTCGAACTTCAGCCAAAAACCGAATAAAAAGCTTGTCCTATGTCTGAATACACTTTATATAAAATTTCGAATGTTTAGACCAAAAATTGGCTGAGTAATTTGGTAGAGACGGCAGGGGGGGTCAAATTTTTTAAATTTTGACCCCAATTTTGACTCCGTAACATTTATTGTTTTGGGCTCAAATCAAAATAAAAAGTTTAATCCATGCGCAAACAACATACATCTAAAATTTAAAGTGTTAAGACCCAAAATTAGCGGAGGAGTTTGGTAGAGTTTTCAAAGGTTAAACCGTTGAATTTTGACCTCTTGACAGCCAAATTTCTGGTCGAAAACCCATTAAAAAGAATTTCCCAAATCTCAATACCCCTTATGTCAAATCTCGAGTCTGTAGTCTAAAAATTGACAGAGTAGTTTGGTACACACACACACACACACACACACACACACACACACACACACACACACACACACACAGACAATTTCACTTTTATAGATATACTAGCATTTCAGCCCAGCGTTGTCCGGGTGTTTGGATGTGTATGTTGAGCAAAAAAAAAAAAAAGAAAAAAGTGGTAGTAGGAAGCCAGGCTCGAACCTGTACTGTGAAGGAGGAAAAGAACGGGAAAAAAAACGGGACGTCTTTACTGTTACGACCACCGTCAAATCGGGAGTGCCATAGGTTTTAATTAAGGCTAGACAATCGGAAAGAGGGGATGACTTTCGAAAATATCGGCCAAAAAAGCGATCCCTCCCTGTAGAAAAGTGCGCAGTTGAGGGTGAAGAAATTAATGTTTTTAGCCTATTTTTCGTCTGAAGGGTCGAGCTTCAAACGATACTGATCTTGTGAAAATCCGTCGCCTCTGTCGAAAGTTTTAGGCAGACATGCAAACATACATACATACATTTATATATTAATAACTCAAATTTTCGACCCAAACCGATTAAAAAGCTAACCTTATCTCTGAATACCCTTTATGTAAAATTTCAAATGTTTAGACCAGAAATTGTCTGAGTAATTTCGTAGAGACCACAGAGGTAAAATGTTTAAAAATTTTGACCCCTATTATGACCCCTTAACATTCATAGTTTTGGGCTAAAACTAAGTTAAGTTAGATCCATGTCCAAGGAACCTATATCTATAATTTTAAGTGCGTTGAACCTAAAATTGTCAGAGGAGTTGTAGAGTTCTCAAAGGTCAAATCGTTGAACTTTGGCCCCTTAACAGCCAAATTTCTGGTTGAAAACGGATTACAAAGATTTTCCCAAATCTCAGTACTCTGTATATCAAATTTCGAGTTTGTAGACTGAAAACTGACAGAGTTATTGCGTAAGGAAATGTACACAGACACACAGACAGACAGACAGACAGACACGTTCACTTTTATAGATAGATAGATAGATAGATAGATAGATAGATATAGATAGATTGGACGCAATATGTAGTAATGATTGAAAATGTTTAAAAAAAAAAATTTAAAAAGACTCGTGCCCAACCACCGAGAATCGAAACCAAAACGTTCAGCTCACAATTTATTTTGCCTCTGTCGTCAATGACTGGGCTATGAAGTCATTTATAATGCAAGGCTAAAAATTAAAACATGAACCAATAGCTACTACATTATGCATTCGTAATGCCACGTTCGATCTTCACCTGGAAAATTTCATTTTTTTTTTTAATTTTCACACTTTTGCACAGAAACTTTTGCATGCAGGAGCTCCATTAATACTGAACGTCCACAGAATGCCCAGCAGCAATATATTACATATGAAAGATGTTGCTGTGGAATTTCCACAGATCCTGCTAGTCTATATATTAATAGGATAGCGTGTGTGTTATGTATTTTGTGTGTCACGCTTACATCTGAGTGACTGTCGTTTAATTGTTATGGACTTTCACTTCTTGTAATAAATAATTTTACCAAGAATTCTTCATAAGTTTTGGTTTCGGTTTCGATTATAGCTGATGGCACTCCAATAATCTATTCTTTTCATAAATAATTTTATCAAGAATTCTTCATAAGTTTTGGCTTTGATGACAATTTAAGCTGATGCACCCAAGTCATATGGATATATTTTCTTATTTTTGAAATCACAATTTTATAATATATAAAAATCGGTAGAAAATGAACTCTTTCCATATTTCTCTTGTTTTAAAAAGTAATATATATACGAAATCTGCAAGTATTAAAATATCATATTTAAGCGTACTTTACGACTGGACTATGCCGGGCGTCCCTTCAAGCTTTGATAAATACTTTTGCAGTTTTAACAAAAGTGCAACAATAATATCAGAGCGTCTCCATTTACGCTGCTACAGAATGCCAACATCAATATATTACACATGAATGAGTCCCCTGTGGAATTTCCACAGGTCCCGCGAGTTAATATTAATATTGCAGATTAAGTCGTACTCAAACATTTGTTCTCGTTGACTCACTGAAGATAAGCAACGTTGAACCTAATCAGTGTTTTGATGGTTGAATGCTATAAATTTGGGAATTCACACACACACACACACATATTTATTTATGCTTTATTTACAAAGTTTAGATAAGTCACTTAAAAAAAATATATATCTTTCGGCAAGGAATGAATCTATTTATAAGTGAAATAGTAGAAAAGCCTAAAGCCTTGCTAGAGCAACCTGTCTAGTAGAAGGAAAACATTGAAGTAATAATAGTTTTTTATCCGTTTATCCCAGCACTGGTTCCATTTGTCTTTAATTTGTTCTTGCCACTGGACTTACAAAATGTAGAGTCAAAGAAGTTGTGATTGCGCAACCCTTGTTTCACTATAAAAATATTCATTACATGAACAGAGTTTTAGAGGGTATCCATTGTCTCTTGATACTGAAGACAGGCGATGGGGCATAACCTTTTTCATTATAAGCAAACGGAAACTAGTCAATATTTAGGATTATATCAGCTATGTTTGTGTAATAAAACATATCTATCATATAGCATATATAAATATATGATACATGATATATAAATATATCATTTTCTTCTTCTAAATTATTTGCTCTAGCAAAACTTGGGAATTTAGTCTATTCTACTGTTTAATCAATAGCTATGGATGAGAAAAGATAGCCTCATACCTTGCCATATATATGGTCCATCATATATATATATATATATATATATATATATATATATATATATATATCGACATATATATATATTGTTACCATGGGGTCCCGATTTCTAATCTCGCTAGATTCAGCCACTCTGATGAGTCGTAGACGACAAAACAAGTGAATAATTATATTTTAAGAATAATATATATGCCGCTCCGCATGTGGGGGTACCAAATTGGTTAAAGGGAAAATTATCCCCAACTCGCATTTAGGTAAAAATGCGCTTTCGTAAATAATTGAATTCATTCAAGACGTATCGCAAAAACAAAAACAAATAACATATAAGTAAATCGCGATATATCCGAACAGTCAGCGAGGTGGACGAGGGGTAAGGGTTTAAGCTTCTTACCATGGGGTCCCGATTTCGAATCTCACTAGATTCAGCCATTCCGATGAGTCGTAGATGACGAAACGCGTGCCTGTGGATAATTATATTTTAAAAACAATATATATATATATATATATATATATATATATATATATATATATATATATATATATATACTCGAGGTAGAAGTGGTAAAAAAAGATAAAAAGTGCTCAATACGTTGGTAGAGCTGAATATGTTTTTTTTTTATTTTGCAACATCAAGTATTAACTCAATCTATTACAGTTGTTTTTGCAGACAGAGGATTCACTGTCTACTTCGTCAGATAGCAAGAGTCAAAATAAGAAGGGAGGAAGACAAGATTTTTTGCGGTCACGTGTGGATATTAAGAAAACAAGAGAAATATAAAAAGAGAAAAAAATATTATCTAAAAAAGTAATTAAATAAAAAGAGGAGATATAAAGAAAGAAACAGAAGGTAAGGAAGGAGCATATATCTGCGTCATTAACAAAATAATTTGAATTGAAAAATGGTGGCTGTGGGGTTACGTATTTTAAATGAGTTAAATATGTCAACAAAGCAGATGTTGGTATGGGTTTACATAAATTGAAAGATTTTAAGGGAGATTTTTCTCGGCCGCACTGTTAACATACGTCTAGTTGATTGCTTTTTAACTGACGTCCTATATAACTTACATAAACGCCCTAGCTATGTTGAGTAGGAAAGCGTTTATATGGTAGATAGTTAATATATGTCCAGTTAGTTACATTAAGTATACACCCTATTATTTATATTGGCGTGCGACAATTGCGTGATTTTAGTATAGATTAAACACTGTAATTGAGGTGATTGTAGCTTTATGGACAGTTAATCATCTGGCTGCAGAAACAATTGTAATGGACTGCATTAATAATTGAGGTTGTAAAATAAAAAACATATATATATATATATATATATATATATATATATATATATATATATATATATATATATATATATGCATCTCTCCCAGTGAATTAAACGCACTCCCACATACCAACCTGGAAATTTCTACGTCTTGGTGCGGTACATATAACCTTCCCAAATGATCACACACACACACACACACACACACACACACACACATACACACACACACACACATTTATTTTGCTTTATTTACAAAGTTTAGATAAGCATCAGTACCGTCGGTTTCAAACCTGATAATTATGGACCGTTTTAGATACCCATATAAAGCTCTCTTCAGCCGATACCCAGAGAGCTTGATGTGGGTATCTAAAACGGTCCCTAATTATTAGATTTGAAACCGACGGTACCGATGACTTATATCATCTAAACTTTCTGTAAATAAAACATAAATAATGCTCTCTTATTTTCAGATTTTTCCTTATAATAGAGCACTCTGCTGGAATCCTTTTTCCAAAAAATATAACTAATTTTGAAATAATATATCTCTGATCTCACTCCTTGAACATTATGTCACTTATAATATATATATATATATATATATATATATATATATATATATATATATATGCCCTTGATTTTCTTTCAATTAGCTATCTATATATGTCTCTCTCTCTCTCTCTCTCTCTCTCTCTCTCTCTATCTCTCTCCCTAGCCCCTCTCTATTTCTCTTTGTCTCTTTCTAGTCTAGTTGCATGCATATCCCAATCAACGGCGATGACAACTGTAAGTTTCGCATTTTTTCCCAAAAAAACATCTCCCATCCGTGAGGCAGCAGTAAAGTGTCACAATAAGTCAAATTTGTTATATCTACAGGGTGGAATGATAAAATTGTCATCTTAGAAAAAACAACATAATTCCATTTCCATCCGATAAAAACCGTTTTTTTTTTCTTGTTACAGGCCATCTACTAGTTACCCAGATGTATACAAATCCCAAGAGCAATAGGAGCCTTCTATCATGTCTGAAAGTGACATAATGTTCAACAAGTGAGATCAGAGATGCGCCGTTGTACAACTCATGCTCTTTACCAATCCAGTTTATGACAACATGACCATTGCCAGCACTCTCAAAATGCATAACTGGATTGCCACAAATAACAGGTACGTGCCTAGGGGTATGAAAACAAAGTTTCCAGCCACGGTTATGGTCTTTGGTGTGGTTTCAAGTGAGGGCTACATCCTGCCACCTCACATTTTCGGTCTACTTCAAAGTAAGCATCAAAGTGTACCTGGATGTGCTGAAGAGTGTGGTGAACCAAAAATATATGTGACTTATCTATCTATTTTGATTTAAGTTTTTCAAGTGGCCGCTGGCAGACCGTGAGTGTGGCAGCAGAACTTGGCACTGGCCTACAAGTCCAAAGAGACCCAGTGTTGGCTTCAGAAGGAGTGTTATGACTTTGTGCCCTTCTCTTACTGGCCCTCTCCTTCTCCCCCGACCTGAGCCTGCTGGACTACTTCATTTGGTTATATGCTAAGAACATAACCAATATGACCTCCAACAACGCCAAAGGTCCTGGATATGACCTAAAACTATATCCGATGGTGAGGCACTAGCTTTCGGGCTTTGGGGAGTGTGGAGCCACCCTTTAATTGCCATTGCTCCCAGATCCACTCTGACCCGGAGTGGTAGTGCCTGTTAGGGTCCCAACTATGGGTTAAATAGAAACCGACTTGCAAAAAACAAATATATTCTATTAAAAAAATTTTCTTAAAAATCACCGGATTTGGCATTAAATAACCTGAAAAGGGTTGATATGCCGTAAAACAAAAACGACCAACCAACAACACCAAAGCCAGCCTAATTGTCGTCATCCATCAAGTATTTACTGAGCTCCTGCTGGCACTTGTGGAAAAAAAATGCTTCCAGTTCCGGACCCATGTCAAAGAGATGATTGAGGCTGAAGGCGGCTACATTGAATAGATGTCAGCTCTACTACATAATCAAGTTACCCGAATTGATTTTTTTCAATAAAAGTTTTAAAATAAAGCTGTAGTGTTGTTTTATTTACGGCGACAAATTTATCGTTCCACCTGTATTTTTTATACTTTATAGTTTTTTATATTTCAAAATTAGTTTAAACATACTATTACAAATAATGACACGTTTCTCCTGTTTATTACATAACTGTGTGTTTTTTTAATTGCTAAAATGAAATAATCTTTTTCATGAATCATGGGTCGTCAATCTTAGGCATGTAATATACAAGTGGGTAAGTTAGCTAGTTTAATTTAATTTTGTTTTTTTTTACTTGTGTCTCGTATTGCATAATCCCGTTCTATGCTTTTTTTTTTTTTTTTTTTAATTTTCTTCCTTTGAATACTGTAATGTTGGGTATGGGGCAGCCAAACCAGCTGCCCACATTGTCCTGCTTTTTATTGAAACCAACCGAGAGCTCTTTTTAGTATCCTTGCTGTTCCCTTAAGTGCAATTGTCTGGATCTTTCTTGCACTTGGTTTACCAGGAATATTAGTTAGGTAGAACTTCAGGTTCTTCTTCATAAGCCCTGTGGCACCTATAATAACTGGTATGATTGATATCTCCCTAAGATTCCAATTTCTTTTCATATCATTCATGAGACCTCGATATTTGGTCTGTGTGCTTTCCAATTACTAAAATTTAATATTCTTATTAATACATCATGCACTTCGCAGTTTAGACATCCAAGAAGAAAAAAAAAAGAAGGTACTTCTGCAGTTTATGGACCGGGCTATTTTGTAAATAGAGTTTTCAAGCTAAATTTTATATTAATTTGTTAGGTGAAAGTACTGCAAAATTAATAAATCCTGCTTTCTCCTTCTAAATAATGGTTCGAAACTGCAGAAATACAAAAAAAATGAAAGTCTTTTAAAGAATAAACTATAACTTTCATACTTATCTATCTACCTCTCTATCTATTATATAAAAGGAACTTTGTGTGTGTGTGTGTGTGAGAGAGAGAGAGAGAGAGAGAGCGTTCCCTACGGACTCTGAAACGGCTGAACCGATTTTTATGAAATTTCACACAAATGTACTTTATGTACCTGGCAATGTTCTTAGATATATTTTGTATGGAATGTATTTGATAATCGAAATAATCCAATGAAAGAAGGAATTTTGACCAAAATAACACCCTATAAAACCTAACATCACAAGTGCATTTGAGAAGTTTTATTACGACACAAGCAGAAAGGTCCAATATAAAAAATCAACAACAGTTTTTTTTTTATATAACAGGGGTGCATTTGAAATGAATGTTTCTGTTTAAAGCACAAATGCACCATGATACTTGACTTTTTCATTTTAAATTTTAATTTAAACCATTATCAGCACACAAGCAAAAAAGCCAGACATATAACATCAACAGTAGGTTCTTTGATATGACAGGGACACTTTCGAAATTAATGTTTCTGTTTAGAGCACAATTGGACCATGATACTTGACTTTTGCATTTTAAACTTTAATTCACGCATGTTTAAAAATAATTTTATAAAATCAACAGTAGGTTCTCTACGTAGACTACAATGTATTGTGAATTAAGTCATGACAAGGAGTCATGTTTAAGCTTCCTCCCAGTGCACTGTGGTGGGTCCCTAACTCGAGCAGGCAATCAATCGATTTGATTGAAAAATGGTAAATTTTACTGATTTCAATGACCAAAAATATATGTGACTATTAAACATTGTTGATTATCATTCAATCCCGGGCAACGTCACGTTCCCCTACAATAAAAAGGTAGAAAAAAAAAAAATAGAAATTTGTCATCCAATGCCAGTAGGCACAGGTGAAACGTGAACAAATTCTGCGGAATCTTCCACGCTTTTTCTAATAGCTGGAAATACTTGATACTTAGCCAAGGCTATCAAGGGTATTTTTTTTATCATGACGCCATCACTAGATGGATTGCCTACCACGGCTTAAGAGAGACCCATCCGCCCTTAAGAAAAAGATAGACTGTGCCAGTTTCCCAACCTGGTATTCTTATCTTGCGGTACATACAGCGCCTCACCTTCCCAAATAGTCACCCATCTGGTACTGGCCAGACTTAGCGTTGCTTAACTTTGGTGACCTGTCAACGTGATTGTGCAGTATAAAAAGGTAGACATATCATTTCTATGTAGATTAAGCATGAAAATGGACTTTTGATAGTTTGATGCATCACCAGGATGGAGCACCAGCGCATTGCTTCAATGCTACACTTGAAGATCTCGATTGCGACTTTCCTGAAAACAGGCTCATTTCTCATCACACTCTCCGAACCAATCCTCTTTGTATCATTTTCTGTGCAGATACTTTAAAAACCAGATTTATGCTAAAACTCATCAAACCTGTGGAACTCTCTTCCGTTAGTCTGTTTCCCAGCTGACTACAATTTGGTCGTCTTCAAGTCCAACATAAACAAATTCTTGATGAACTGTCCCATTAAATAATCCAATTTACCAAATTTCTACTACTAAAGATCACTAAAAAATTATCTGATCGACTACCGTACCCGCAATAACCCTTATCCTTGAGTGGCCTTGATAAGTGGTGAGTGCATTTTTTTTCGCCTATTGCTGCTAATATCCTCACAAGCAAGCTATCTTCTGCTAATATTTTCCCACACACTCTGTTACAATTTAGCCTATACATATCATTTTAGATTCAGGCGCCCCCGACTATACATATCATTTTAGATTCAGGCGCCCGACTGAGGAATGCCACAAGGCTGCCCAGGCAGTTTTTAAAAGGTTAGAGTGCTCCTCCTTTAGGGGTGCTGGCTTGAGTCTCTCTACCTTTTAACCTGTGTCACATCTTCTGCCAATAGGAATGGAAGTAAATACCAGCGATTCATAGCAGTTATGGCCCCAGAATCATGACGTGCACGTCTGTAACATACTTTTGATAAGACACCTATTGTTAACTATACCACTGTGTTTGTTTTGGTTCTTAACGACCCGCAATAACCCTTATCCTTGAGTGGCCTTGATAAGTGGTGACCCCTTTGTAAAAAAAAAAGAAAAAACATTGCTGTGTCCCAAAAAAATTCTTTTTTAATGAAAATTCCACATTACATATTGAACAAGGTCATTAAAAAACTTCAAATGTGCACGTAGCCATAGTTATTCAGCGCCAAGAACTTTAGATGGATCACATTCAGCGCCAAGGACTTTAGATGGATCACTATTGTGCCGTGCTCATAACAAGGTGGTATAAAGGGAAAAACTTATGTCGCACAAAAGTTACATGTCTGCAAGACAGGTCTATGAAAAAGAAATTGTTAAATTTTCTTTCAATAATAAATGCTACTTTATCATAAATCGTTGCTTCATTTTCGAACCACCTTGTACATGGCAAGCATTACTAAGGTTAGGCCAGAGTTAGTGAGCATGCATTAGCTCTCAAGATAGGCAGAAGCTTGTTAGCGTTTTAGATTATGTCAGCCATTGACGTCAGACAACATAATGCGATGAAAAAGAACTTGCATAGGCGATAAAAATAAGTTTATATTGTGTTTTTATTTTATTTATTTATTTATTTTTTTTAATATTATTAAATGAAGAACGTTTTGGTGTAAAAGTAATAGGTTTTTGTTAAAAAGAGAATATGGCGGCATCAGGCATGCGAAAACCTGGACTGAAAACTATGAGTACTGAAACGAAGTAAAGTCTTGCACTGGATTATAAAAATAATTTATTTACAAATTTCGTTTCGTTTCGTTTAACTTCTCTTAATTTTTACATGGAACAGTATTTTTGGAATGTTAGACTCGATTTTGTAAACGTTCGACTGGATTCTTGTAGCATATTTGCACATTTCAAACGGGTATTCTTTTCAATTACATGCATAATAATAAATAGATTTTTTGGGGTTTGTATTACTGTACACATAGATTCTCAAAAAGTTGTCAAAAAACAAATATATAACAAATAAATGTTATCAAAGGCAAGATAAGTTACTTTTCTACCTAACTGGATATATTTTTTGTGTTTTTATTCAATGTAACATATTTATTCAGCTCGAAAAACATACAGTGTTTACCGATGTATTCGAAAATTCAAGATGGCGTGTCACACCCTCTTTAACACCGTAAGTATGGAAAAGGGTGTTATAAATAAAAAACTATACAAAATACTATTAAAAACCCGCCGAATATATGTCAACCTATGTCACGGTAACATATATTGAGCGAGTTTTTAACAGTATTTTATCCGGTTTTTTATTTATAACATCTTTTCCCACATTTACCGTGTTAAAGAGAGAATAAGACGCCATCTTAGATTTTTCGAATACATCGGTAAACACTGTATGTTTTTCGAGCTGAATGAATATGTTACATTGAATAAAAACACAAAAAATATATCCAGTTAGGTAGAAAAGTAACTTATCTTGCCTTTGATAACATTTATTTGTTTTTTGACAACTTTTTCGAATCTATGTGTACAGTAATACAAACCCAGATTTTATTTATTGCATGATGTTGCTGGCCATTTTTGTTTAAGCAAATCTTAAAATTTCAAATTCACATAAAATAATATAAATAAATCATAGTTGCAGTGGAATAGTTCAGCAAATTTATGTTAAGGAATTTTTATTCATTTTAACGTTGCTGTAGCTGTGAAATTTAATTTATGCGTTAATCTACACATGTTTATAAGAATCTGTGACTACTGGAAAATGTTAATAGGAAACCGAAACAAGGAATTAAAATAGAGAAACTTAATGAAGAAAACACAATTAATTAAGAACGATAGGAAAGTATATAAAATTGTAGTTGACATTTTCAATGCTTGTAGCTAAGGCTACTTGCAGCAAAGTTATATAAAAATGATAATGATGCCGTGTACTTGTTTTTCTTTTTAGTTGGCAACCAGAAAAATCAGAATCGTATAACCAGTGGTCTATGGGTCACGGGTGGCAACTGCTAATCTAGATAGAAAAATCAAAGTGATGCCATCAGTGGTCTGTGGGTAACTGATTGGCAGCTATTGATCTAGATCGAAAAATTAAAATGATACCACCAGTGGTCTATGGACCACTGTTTGGCAACTACTGATCTTGATAAAAATAAAAATAAAAATGACATTACCAGTGGTCTACTGATTAGCAACTACTGGTCTTGATAAAAAGAAAAATCAAAATGATACTGCCAGCGGTCTATGGACTACCAGTTGACAACTACTGATTTAGATAGAAAAAACACAATGTCAATATTCAATTGCCCTGTTCATTTTTTGTGGTGCACACATCAATTCATGATTTTTTAAAAACCTGTTTAAATTTGCTCGTTTAATAGAATAGGATTCCAGACTATTTATCAGTTAAAACAAAACAATAATGTAATACTCGATAATCATCCATTTAAAATATGATTTGAAAAATCATTATGTGGCGGACATATCTTACGCACTGTAAAAAATTTAGGTGCTAATGCAGAGAGTGATCCGTGCTGTTTCCTAAATCGTATTTCCACGTTAAATTAAAGTTTTATGTTTTTTTATTTAATTGTAAAGTTAAAGTACAGAATAGGTACAAAACACCCACCCCTCCCCATGTTAAGAATGGCTTTTTAAATAATAACGTTATTATTTCAGCACGGATCACTCTCTGTATGAGTACCAAAAATTTACTATATGAAATAACAGAATATGTCATCATTTTATTCGTAAACCGATTTGATTTAGCCACGTTCTTAGTACTTTTCAATCTTTTTATTAAAATTTAAAAAAAAAAATACATCTTTTTGTTTTTACATACGGAATTCTTCATTAGTTCAAGAAATTGAATAAAAGCATCAGGAGTTTAAACGAACAATAATAAAAATTGTTCGAAAACGACTGTGAAAATACTTGCAAAACCAACCAAATGAAAAAAACAGATGGACCAAGACGTCTATGGAAATTTCTTGCACAGATTCAATCGAGAAATAAGAACAACAATTCAAAAAATTTAAAAATTACAAAAAAAAAAAAACTAATTAAGCAAGAACGCTGTGCTATTTAACAACACTTGTCTGAATATATATATATATATATATATATATATATATATATATTCAGGCAAACATTATTAAAAACAACAGAGATACCTTGCTTAATGATTCTTTTTTTCATTTTTTCGATCTTTCGTAAGATTTTTTAAACTTCAAGATGGAAGGTATTTACAAATGTTCCATGGTTCACACGAACGCTTTCGATTCTTTCTTGAATCACCATCAGGTGGAGATAAAATATTAAAAATAGAAGTGAAATATATAGTTACGAATGATAAAAAGAGTCAATGAAAAGTCGATTAAAATATACATTTACGAGTGATAAAAAACTCGATTAAAAATTAGGATGATAAAAGGCAATGTTAGTAAAACCAATCGTATACTGGTTATGCTAAACATTTCAGCACATTATTGCTACTTTCAAAATTAATGCTATTTATAGATGGGTGCTGGGTTTATATATATAGTGCTTCAAGTATTTTTAATTTTTTACAATTACTTTCTCGTTGCAAAATCCTTGTGTTGTCCACGAGGACCTTTCTAAGATTAGAGGGGGGACAGCTATGTTGATTTGTTAAATGCTGGTATATTGAGCTAGTATTGTTCAAATGCATCGTTAATCGATGGGACAATGTTGTTTTTGTATGTCCAATATATATATATATATATATATATATATATATATATATATATATATATATATATATGCATGTTTCATATGTGTGTGTGTGTGTGTGTGTGTGTGAAAATGAAAAAGACTGCATTGTGTGTCATATACTTGTCTAAAATGTAAGAATTATCCAAATACATAGGCTATCTTGTAAATATTTAAGATATGTTTAATTAAAAAGAGAAATGATAATAAAATACATCTTCGACACATAACTCTCATGGTATATTCAAATATTGTAATCATTAAAAATAGAGTAAAAAATGTATAAAAACCTCACATGTTCTTATCAAACAATAGTTATCTTCTGCTTCAGAAAACCTTTCTCTTCGGAGAACTGTAAAAACAAAAATGGCCGATTTTTCTACTATTTTTTGTCAGCCATCTTGTTTTTTTAATTTTTTTTTATCTATCCAACGTTTTAATTTTTTCGACCGTCTCTTGGGATCATTTCTTTCTTATTTTTATCAAAGACAATAAAAAGAAGACTGTTTTGTTGTCATTAGAGAAGTGCGCGATATTGCACAAAAAAAAGGGGGGGACAATTTTGAAAATATACTACAAGAGAGAAATTTATCAAATAATAAAAGAGAAAAAAAAAAAGCAGAAGAAAGAAACCTCACACATATGAGAGATACAATATTGATTTTTACTATTTCTAAAAAGTAACGTATGTAAGTCAAGATTTCCCAAAGGCTAAGTTGTTTATCAATTTTGTTCGACCTTGGATATTTTGTGCACTTTTTTTTCTAAAAGGTTCAAATAAAAGAGAGTGCGAGAGTAAACAGGAATAGTTCATTTGTTATGATGTTTTGCAGTTTTTCAGATGAGGATTGATCATTCGTATTATTTGGCCTTTTCGGACTACTATTCTCATAACCCAACCTTCTTCAGGTGCATCATCTTGGGTTTTCAAATATTTATGTCGAACTCAAAAACTGTTGAAGCTTTGCGGGTCGTTAAGAACCAAAACAAACACAGTGGTATAGTTAACAATAGGTGTCTTATCAAAAGTATGTTACAGACGTGCACGTCATGATTCTGGGGCCATAAATGCTATGAATCGCTGGTATTTACTTCCATTCCTATTGGCAGAAGATGTGACACAGGTTAAAAGGTAGAGAGACTCAAGCCAGCACCCCTAAAGGAGGAGCACTCTAACCTTTTAAAAACTGCCTGGGCAGCCTTGTGGGCATTCCCCAGTCGGGGCGCCTGAATCTAAAATGATATGTATAGGCTAAATAGTAACAGAGTGTGTGGGAAAATATTAGCAGAAGATAGCTTGCTTGTGAGGATATTAGCAGCAATAGCCGAAAAAAAATGCACATAGGCAAATTAGGAAGTGTGCAGGATCTGGTGTGACAAGAAAAAAGAAAAAGGACACCACGTGGTCGGGAGAAGAAAAAGTGCTGTTGAAAAAGATGGAAGTGTAAAGTCAAAGACAAGAAATAGCTGTCTACGGCCGGTATGTAGTGGAGTAGAAAGAAAAACGCGGTGGCCCCGCAGAGAGAGAGAGAGAGAGAGAGAGAGAGAGAGAGAGAGAGAGAGAGAGAGAGAGAGAGAGAGAGAGAGAGAGAGAAACTCTTTAAGCTGGTGGCACGTCAGGGAGAAAGAAAAACAGTAATAGTAACTGTGTTAAAAAAGAAAGAAAGGCCAAGTCGGATTTATTAATTTTTAATGGTCCCTCGACAAAAGGAGGTTGGACCTGTAAAATCACCCTTTTCCGTTTGTCCGTTCGTTTGTCCGCACTTTTCTCAATAACTATGCCTTGGAATTTTTTGAAATTTTGCACAAACATTAAACATGTTCTAAGTAAAAAAGTAACAGAACGGATTTTCCAGGAAACCTTCGGTTGATCCCCTAGGAGTGCCTTTCGGGTTAAAATGGCTAAAATTAGTATTTTTTTTTAATGCGTTGGATTTTTATAAAACTTTCTGAAAAGTTGTAACTAACTGATTTCTATATAATTTTGTTTTTTCGAAATTTCGCGATAACTCCAGGGGCTCTTTTAGGGCTAGTAAAAACACTACATTTTTGGAACTATTTTACCATATTTGTCCAAAATTTTCCGTGTATGTCTATTTAGAAGTTTTGCATGGTGCTGAACTCAAATGTAAATATGTTAAGGCCTTGGGGACTTTTGGGGCTAAATGGGGGTGGGGGGTGAAAATGACGGACATAGTCATTTCTTTTTTTGCATGGTACAAAACTCAAATTTACATATGTTAAGGCCTAAAACTGCACCGTTTGTTCATTTTCACCAGGATTTTACGCCCTCTGGAGACTTTTGGGGCTAAATGGGGGAGGGGATGCTGAACTTAATTGTTTTATGCCTCGTTCACTGTGCACTCATGGGGGACCATGCATGCTTCACTTGTTCTTGTTTGTTTCTACGACATAACAAAATGAATGACACAATTCACAACCCAATGACGTTCTGGATGTAACTATATTTATAGGCCGTGGGTAAGTCCATTATTCCAGAAATAGGTGTATCAGCTTATTTCATAACAGAAACCTACATGAAATTTGAAATTTGAAACTGAACCCTTCATTTAATCCTCATGGGTAGATTGTTCTCACCCCATCACCGGATCATCATCACACAGCTATATTATCAGCTTATTTCCCTTGTTAGCCATTAGGTTTTTGCAACTCTTGCAGGGAGGTGTCGACATCTTCCTACATACAGCGCTTGGTATTCCCAAATTGATCACTTATCTGGTATTCCTACATTGGTCACCCATATGATAATGACCAGGCTTAATCTTGCTAAACTTTGGTGATAGTCAGAAAAAATCTCGCTAAACTTTGGTCAGAATCAGAAAAAATTCAGATATGAACTCAGCATTCAAAAGTTAAAAGCGATTACATATTGCAATTTTATGAATGTAGCGATTGTTCATACATCAATTTTTGTGATACATTTGACGTTTATCTGGCAGCGTGCAATCTCCATCTCCAATCTTTAGTGGGGCAGATTGCTGAAACAATCTTTCACTTGGTGATACAAGCACCAAAATTGAAATTTCTCAGGTTTACTTTTGCAGCCATCTTGAAAACTGGCAACCGTCTTGAATTTTCTGATGGCTAACGTTCTTTTCTTAAAATGTATGTTGTGAACGTCATTTATGCCAATTTTTGTGCTTGTGTCACTAAGTGAAAGATTCGTATGGAATATCGAGATAACCTGACCTACTTCTTAGCCATCTTAAGGATTGATTCTGTTCAAATTTCGCCATCAAAGACTCTTGGTTCATCCCACTTTCCTCCAGTTTTCTCACTTCAAGATTTTTCCATGCTTCATTCAAAAAATCGCTGTGGAACACAATATTGTGGGACTGCTTACCAGCTGATTACAACATGGTTGTTTTCAAGTCCAATGTAAATAAATTCTTGTTGAGCTGCCTCCTTAATTAATCAAACGTCTACCCAATCACTATCATCACTA
Organism: Euprymna scolopes; assembly: GCF_053919585.1. Taxonomy (NCBI): domain Eukaryota; kingdom Metazoa; phylum Mollusca; class Cephalopoda; order Sepiida; family Sepiolidae; genus Euprymna; species Euprymna scolopes. Next base: position 117,605,619 of record NC_136487.1, read on the forward strand.
CCAATCATCACAGTGTTGTCTCAACATCCACCAAACATTTAACCTTTATCCTTGAATCGCTTTGATAAATAGTGAAAATAATTAACAAAAAGTAAATATATATATATATATATATATATATATATATATTGCCGCGAACTGACTCTATCCAAACTGCTGTTCTCTGGCAACACCTCACTTTTAAGTCTCTGTCATCTGTCCTGTGGCGGCAACGCCCAGTAAAGAGGTTCTCAACCAGCGGTAAATTTATCACTGAGGGGCAAAAAGTTATATAGTGGGGGAGGGGTAAATAATTGAAGTACCTGATAATTTAAAAATATTTATGTAGGTCAGGGTTCTCAAGCTTAGTAGCAATAAAGACAAAGGTCAGAAAAAAAAAGATGAGAGTAACCTTGTCAGAAACAGCTCCTTGCATTAACAAACTGATTGACTCAATGAATCAGTAGTGTTCCCACTGATAATGCTATGGTATTTATGTTCATTATCTATATCTATAATATAAATCTCACCTGTCGGTTTAAATATATGTATGTATGTATGTATGTATGTATGTATGTATGTATGTATGTATGTATACCTAAAACTGTTGACAGAGGCGACGGATTTTCACGAGGTTAGTATCGTTTTGGAGTTCAATCCGTCGGACGAAAAATACCGAAAAATTAGCTAGAAGCATTATTTCCTTCATCTTCAACTGAGTATTTTTCTACAAGCATGGGTCGCTTTTTTCGCCGATGGACGCAACGGCAAAGACATCACGTTTTTTTTTCATTTTTTTTTCATGTTCTTTTCCTCTCTCACGTTGAAGTGTGCCTGCCTGCCTGCCTAATACCACCTTTTTATTTATTTATTTATTTTATTTTATTTTGCTCAACACACTCCTCCAAAACACATGGGCAACGCCGGGCAACCAGGCTAGTTTTTAATAATATAAATTAACTTCATAGTTTTCTATTTAGAAAAGTTTGATTTTCTTTATTTTTGTGATATGAACGTATAATACTAATTTTATACAAAACCTAAAACCCTAAACAATAAAAAGTTTTTTTTTTTTACCTTCTTGTTTTTCTGTCACTTTATGATGGCCATGGATTTATTGTATGGGAGTAGGGAGGATAAATGAAGAACTACATAAAGTCGGTGGGTCAATGATGGAGGAAAGCTTGAGAATGGCAGACCCAAAAGGGAGAGCTAATTCATCATGTAATCCTCTCTACGTCTTTGCGTGGGTGGCATAAGCAAGTTGGTGGACAGCTGAAGACCTGGACCACAATCATCGAAGAGGACTTGCCTGAGCGCTCAGGTTCACAGGTGGTCGACCTCCGACAGTCGAATCACAACGTTGTCTAAGAACCAACACGTTCTGGTCTCAATCGCAAAGTAGACAAAGAACAGAAAAGAACTTCAACGCACTTTATTTTGTTGTATAACGACGTATATTACCTCATTCTCTCATTATCGCTGTGACATCCCGCACCTGATCGTCTTCTCGAACGTCATCCACGTCTCTAACGTGATCTCCTTTTTTTAATGTCTTTATTTTTCCCTCATTTCAGTCATTTTGCATGCATTTACATATGCGCGTCTATGCTATGTTACATCATGATTGCATAACCATTTCTAACTGGCAAATTTCAAACCACTAAGAATTGGCTGTTGAATCATTTTGAAATTGTCAGACAGTTTCATGACACATTGGATTATTGTAAACATTTATAAAAATTGTTGGACGCATTCTGAAAACGCAGCGGACCATTTTTTTCTAGGCCATTGTATCTACACATTACTGAAAATACAGGGTGACCCCCCAAAAAACGGGCCCCAACTCTAATTAGGCCTCGTTTCTTAGTGTTTTGTCTGAATGAAATGAAACTTTGGTCATAACTAGTTTATTATATTCAAAACATCACATCAAAACACTAGGGTCTTTTTCTCCGTTCTACAGCGTATGTTCTAGATGGCCTCCATTTAGCTTTTGTTTTTTTTGGTCACCCTATATACGATAATGATGATGAGGAGGAGGATGATGATCTCTCTCTCTTTCACTTTTTGACTGCCCACTCCCTTTTTACCTCACTTCGACATATAGATAGATAGGTAAATAGATAGATAGATAGATAGATAGATAGATAGATGGGTAGATAGATAAGTAAATGATTTTTTATGAGAATAATATGCTTAAAGTGTGTTCACAAACCGAAGGAGATAGACCCGCGGTACAATGGTTAGAGTACTTGAAAAAAATTCAATTCTAAAATTGATATTCTCTTGAAGGTTCAATTCTCAGTGTGAGCGACGGAAAAATATAATCGTTAATTACTCTATCCAGTCATGGCTGATGGAACAAGAGCATGCTACCCCCATGAAGTAAATAAAGGGCTCCGTTGGAAATTCTGACCAGATTCCTAAGTTCGACAGAAACATTCCCGAGTTTGACAAGATACACCTGAAGAAGGTCGGAGGTTACACCGACCGAAATGTTGTGAAAATCACACTGAAAATGAGAACAGTAGTCCGAAGAATCCAAATAATACAAATAACCAATCCTCATCTTAAAAATTCAGACACGTAAGATGAATTGTTTTGTTTTTTTTAAATGAAGACGCTGAATTGTAATTCAATAAAAATGATTCATTTTTGTAAATGTCACTAACATATAGGAGCTAGTGTACAAAGTGTAGTATCTGTACTGATGTTGCACTTAGTCTATTCTGTCCTCGGTCAGTGAAAGAGAAATTCTAGATGGAAATAGTTTTTATTTTTGTTTCAATACAAAGTGCCTCGTTTTTTTTTTGTTTTTTTTTTTTTTAGGGATGGTGTGAATTTTCTCCACCTTAAAACCAGCTCTTGTGTTTTACTTTGCTTCCGTGGGGAGGCAAGTAAATGGAAAATTAATAACTAGTTTTATTCTGACCAGTTAGATAATAATCCGTTAATGCATGTAATTTTTTTTTATTATTCAATTTTATGATTCATTTTTTTTTTACATTTCTTCGGTTTTATTTATTTATTCATTGTGAAATTATTTTTAATATCTCTTGACTTCAATTCTTTTATTCATATTTTTTTCTGTTAATTCTTTTAATCTAACCTGTTCAATCATTTTAATCTCTGTTCTGCTTCCTCATCTGATCATTTCCTTTCACATTTTCGTCGGCCATTTCTTTTTAGTTTAAAGCCAAACATTTTTTATTTTTATTTTACGGTTTCCTTCCTTCTTGCTAAATTTTATCTCCTTCTTCTACCAAATCAAGATATTCAAGTTCTGAATTTTTGAGATAAGGACTGATTGTTTATATTATTTGTATTGATCGGACTATTGCTCTCATCTTGAGTCTTATTTGTGCAATGTTTCAGCCGATTTGGCCTTTGGCCGTCCTCAGGAGAAAAGTTACTGCCTCCGTAGATCTTTTCGTATTCTTGGAGTTAGTCACTGTTTTATGACTGTGGTTTCGTATGAAACCACAGTCATAAAACTCGAGGTTTCGTATGAAACCACAGTCATAAAACTCGAGAATAAAGAATAATTCCAATATAACAGATTTAGAAAGGAAACTTATCCTCCTGGCTAGGCGTTCTCTGATTGATTTTGATGGAAAGTACTGGACCAGCAAAGACACCCCATTTAATTTTGACATTTTAATGGGTACGATCGACTCTGCACAAGTCACCGATTTGGTTGGTCTTTACTTGTTAAAGGAGCTTAGCTTAGAATTTAAAAACCTACAGGGAGGCCTGTATAGAGATGATGCCCTCTTCATCACAAAAGACAGACCCCGACAATACAATAACTCCGTAAAGAAATTACATGAGTTCTTTAGAAACTATGGGCTTTCAATTGAAGTTGATCCTAATAAGAAGACATCCAACTATTTAGAGATCTCCTTTAATCTAAATTTGGAAACCTGCTCCCTTTACCATAAGCCCAATTTGAACCTTTTCTATGTGCATAAGCAATCGAATCATCCCAGATCTATTATCAACTCTATAGTACCATCCGTCTCAAATAGAATATCAAGCCTATCAGCCGACAAGAAAAAAATTTAGCCAAGTAGCAACTTTTTATAATAATACCTTACGCAACTCAGGATATACAGATAAGATAGAATGCATAGGAAACAAACTTCAACCCACCATACAGCTCCAACGTAAAAACTAACATACCAAGGGAATTCATTAAAATAATTGAACATTCCTTTCAACAACCCCATAGATACAGCACTATATTAAATAAAAACTCAATAAAAATCTCTTACTCCACTATGCCTAATCTAGCACAAACGATAATAACATCAAATAACTCTAAAATAAGAAAAGCCCAGGCCCCTCCCCACAGATTCCACTCACACAAAATTGTAAGAATGTGAAATAACAAAGTTTCCGGCCACGGTTATGGTCTTTAGTGTGGTTTCAAGTGAAGGCCACATCATGCCACCTCACATCATCACTTTTGGCTTGAAAGTGTACCTGGATGTGCTCTGATGCAATTAGATGGCCACTGGAAAACCCTGGGTGTGGCAGCAGAACTTGACATCAGCCCACAAGTCCAAAGAGACTTAAGTTTGGCTTCAGAAGGACTGCTACAACTTTGTACCCTCCTCTCATTGCCCCCCCCCAATAAAAACCCGCTGAACTACTTCGTTTGGTCATACATTGAGAACATCACCAACATGACCTCTCATAACATCAAAGCCAGCCTGATCGCTGCCATCTGCCAAGTATTTGCCGAGCTCCTGCTGGTGCTTGCAGAAAAGGCATGCTCCTGGACTCATATCGAGGCGATGATTGAGGCTGAAGGCGGCTACACTGAATACGACATAATCAAGTTACCGGAATTGATTTTTTTCAACAAAAGTTTTAAAATAAAGTTGTAGTGTTGTATTTTTTTAGGGCGACACTTTTATCGTTCCCCCTCTACTTTGAGTTGACTAAACCATCCGCCCCCGCCATTTTTTGTCGGCTAAAAAATCCGACAATACTTGACGTCTATTTAGAAATGATTCTAACAAGAAAGATGTCCAGAAAACGAATGCCAACAGCGGAAACGTCTGATTCACACGAAACGAATAAATAAATACGGTTAGAAGACACATATCATAGAAAATCACTCTTCTAGGCAATTCTGAATAACCCTGCTAGTGTGTGTGTGTGTGTGTGTGTGTGTGTGTGTGTGTGTGTGTGTGTGTGTGTGTGTGTGTGTGTGTGTGTGTGTGTGTGTGTGTACGTGTGTTCGTGCGTGCGTGCGTTTATCTCATTATCATGATTGCAATGCAATGATATTGACATTAGCATTGGCTGTAAACATGACATTACTTTGGTTACCGTTACAACAAACATGGTGAAAGTTGTTACCATGGTTACAGCTTACCTCACCACTTGAGCATCCATTATGCACACAAGCAAGAAGAGACGTTCAAGTGAATTAATTCAGTGGAATCGATTTATAAAAGTCCATTCAGACATTTCTGATAAAAAAAAATAGCAGACCAATATTCTACATTTATTGCGTTGAAAACAAAAGGCCAAAAAAAAAAAAAAAAACTGACCGTATATCGCGTGACTACCTCATTTGAAATTAATATTTAAGACTTTCATTTCACCGTCGGTTTCATGAGCATAACCTTAAAGTACATCTAGTAGTGAATACCCTATTTGAGGACTTTGGCAAGGTCCACCGAAGTTGCAGTTATTCTCGGGTTCATTCTGATCTAGAGTATTAGTATCTGTGTCGATGCCTCTGCTCGTTTGTCAAGAGACAATGGACACTCCCGTAAAGATAGCTGTGCATGTAATTATGAGGCAAGGGTTGCACAAGCACCAACCACACCTCTCCTGAATCGGCACTGCTTGGGTCCAGTGGCAAGGAAACAATGCCGAGATAAGCAGAGAGCACATGGATTTTCCAAATGACTACTTATTTAGTACTGACCAGAGTCAACGTTGCATAGCATCTGTTAGGGTTACATATATGTGTAAAATAAAATCTTGCCAGGCTAGGGCATAAAACAGCATTCGTTTGTGAGTTCCCAATTGGGGAACTATAAAGAATGTGAAGTAATCACATGAAGTTTCCATTAATCCTAAGTTCATGTTGACCTGGAGTAGTTGTATGTGCTAGGATCCTATTTATGGATTAAATAGGATCTGCGATGAAAGTTCACCTGATGCTGAGTCCCCAATTTGTGAGCTTTGGAGAGTGTGGAGTAACTACATGTCATTACTCTCAGGTCGATGCTGTTAGGGTCCCATTTGTGAGTTAAATAGAATCTTGTGTGACTCTGACCGTGAAAATGTATTTGATGGTCAGGCCCCAATTTAGGAACTTTTGGGAATGTGAAATAACTACCTAGTTACTAGTTACATGGGTCCATGCTGACCTCCATCGTTTGAAAACAACATTTAAGACTTTTATTCAACCTTCGAGGTTCTGGGTATAACTTTAAAGTGCATTTGATGGCGAAGCCTCACATCAGGGGTCTTGAAGATTGTGAAGTTACCCCAAAGTTGTAATTCTTCTCGGGTCCACTCTGACCTAGAGTAGTAGCACCTGTTAGGATCCTATTTATGAGTTAAACAGCATCTGCCCAGGATATGATATGAAACTGCATTCATTGGTAAATTATGAGGTGAAGATGAAATTAGGGTCTCGACGACCATGTTTGTTTTTTATGGTGTAATATCGCAGTTTTACTTTCAAAAATAGCGTATAAGACTAAAACAGTCTTCTCAGATGTGCTTTCAATTAAAATTCGTCAGATAATTACGTTTCTACATTTTTGAGATGATGATTATTCATATAATCTGGATTCTTCCGACTACTGTTCTCATCTTGAGTGTTATTTTCACAAAGTTTCGATTGATGTAACCTCCGACTTTCTTGGGGTATATATTGTCGAACTTGGGAATCTTTCTGTCAAACTCAGGTATCTTTCTGGCAAACTCAGGAATCTGCACAGAATTTCGAACAGAACCCTTTATTTAATCCATGAGAATAGCATGTTCTCATTCTGTCAGCCATGACTGGGTAGATGTCCTAAGTAATTTGCACTTTTATTTTTTGAGTGTCTTCTGCACTGAGAGTCGGACCATCAACCTCCAGAAGAGTGTAATTTACAAATAAATTTTACCAAGTAAAGACTTGACAAAAAAGATTCCCAAGTTCAACAAGATATGCTTAAAGATGATCAGAGGTTTTCTTTAACCGGAGCATTGCGAAAATGACAAACTGAAAACGGTAGTCCATAGATTCCAAATAATACAAATCCGCCGGAGAAGTTCTTTTTTGTTTTAACCAATGTGTCACCACTTATCAAAGTATTGTATAAAAGATACTTTGTCTGTGTGTTTGTGTGTGTTCGTACCCTATGGACTCGAAAACGACTGGGCCGATTTTAATGAAATTTCACACGAAGATACTTTATATGCCTAGCAGTGTTATTAGATAGGTTTCATACCGGAATGTATTCAATAAGTATCGATAATCGAAATGAAGAATGAAAGAAGGAACAGGCGATTTTGACCAAAGTTAACATCTTACACAGCCTAACATCACAAATCCATTTGAGAAGTTTTATTACCACACAAGCTGAAAGGCCCGACAGATAAAATCAACAGTATTTTTTTTTAATATGACAGAGGCACATTTAAAATGAATGCTTCTGTTCAACGCACAATTGCACCATGATACTTGACTTTTTTTATTTTAAACTTAACTTCAAGCTATTATCATGCCACAAGTAATAAGGCCAAATATATAAAATCAACAGCAGGTAGAAGGGGGCGACCAGGTCTGGGAGCTGTTTCCACAGACTTCCGGCCATGTTTGAATTCACGATGCCAGCGTTTTACAAGGTCATATGATGGGGCATTATCACCATAAGTTTCTTTCATTTCATCAAGTCTCCTGTGGTGTGCATCCTTTCAAATACAAAAACCGGATCACTGCTCGACATTCAACAGGCTCCATTTCACACCTGACTCAGTTCAAACACCTGTAAAACAGAAACCACAATTAGTTCAGAGCTATAAGTTGCCACATAACCTGTAGAGATATAAGTCATTGCACATGCAAAATTTCAGCTAGATCAGACAACTTGAAGTGGGTCAGGGGCATTACTTACTGCACGCCCCTCGTATTTTCTGATGCCAAAACCGATTCTTTAAATTATTTTTTTTTTATTTGATTTTAGTTTATCAAACATCTTCTACTACTGGTAATAATAATAAAATAATGAATATTTATTGAGTTAAACTTCCAGTAAGACTAGAATCTCTAGATCACCCCCACCACAAGTGTGTTTTTACGTTTGACAAAATATAGGCACATTTAAGATGTTGTTTTACGGTAATCGGGACAAAATAACAATTTTATAGCTAAATATTTAGAGATTTATAAAGAATCGGAATCGGGATCTGGAAAAATATTAGAATCGTCTTATCATTAATAGAAAGTTTAGCAGATATAAACAAATTATTTTTTGCATAGATACCAAACGATTGTTGAACGATATGGAATCTACGAGTATCTAGATATTATATACACACCTAGATGTACCGAGATTACTGTCGCATTTAATAAATACACTCCTGTAATTTTCATATATATATGTGTGTGTGTGTGTGTGTGTGTGTATATATATATATATATATATATATATATATATATATATATATATATATATATATTGAACAAATTTGATTGGTTAAAAAATTTTAAAGAAAAAGAAACATGGTTTTGATTGGTTGAAAGGGGGCGGGGGAGCCCTAAAAAGAACATTTCGCAATTGTTTGATTCTGACACGAAAAGTGGTCTAATATACCATTCAGTTGTCACCTTTCATACTTTCGCATTCGTTAGCATGTTATCGTATTGTTGGCATTGGTTTCCCCGATATTTTTCTAGTTAGAGTTATTTCTAGTAAGGCATCGGATATTTACGGGAGAGGCCACAAGAAGTTTTCTAACATCCTAAGTGAAAGTGATTTTTGTAGAAACGAACTAAATTCAAAATTGGAGCACCGAGGTCGGCAGTTCAGTTCCGTCACATTAGGTTCCGTCACATCAGACTTTCGCATTGAAAGGATATCACTAGCAAGTCAAACAGAAAATCGGTAAAAGACTCCCCCCCCCCAAACTGAGGAATTTGAAAAAAAATGTGTAGAAAACATAAATAATATAAAAATCCCACAATGGCAAATGTAAAGTTCACTTACAACATTTGATATATGTGGTAGCGGTCTCAAAAGTTAAATAAATGACAGGTGCTATCGGCTAGAATCGAAGCCAAAACATTTAGTGCTTCCGATTTCGAGAAGTTGATTTTTTATATTATTATCTCCTATCATCTTTACGTATTTTGGGAACATTATCTCCTATCATCTTTATGTATTGTAATACTGGATCTTTCCATACTTTTTATATATTCTTTAATCCTTGACTTTTAATGTATCCTCTGATTTCTTACATTTCCCCCCCCCCCATTTTAGAAACCCTTTTGCACAAAAAAGTTTTATTTTTTGCAATTATGACTAATTTTCATGTAATGCTGTTTCAATCAATGCAAGTACCAGTAAATTCATAACTTCGCTATAATATTTATTTGCTATATTTCCTCTGAAAAGAAGAACATATTTCTTTGAAACTCTGCAGATTATATATATATATATATATATATATATATATATATATATATATATATATATATATATATATATATATATATATATATAAGAGCATACGTTCTTGGCCTTCAGGCCAAGATCAAAGTGTAATATCTGTTTTATTTATGTTTTTACTTTTTTGCTCTCTTCTTTAGTAGTCCCCATCATTTTATTCCCTACTGATATATGCTTATATATTTCCTTACTCTTATTTTCATTTTTTAAAAATTATTCATTCTCCCTATTGACGTATACTTACATATTTTTTTAAATATGTTTTTAATGTTTTATATTTTTCTATATATTTTTCATGGCGAATCTCAATGTTCTTAAACCGGTTTTTGTTTATATCTGTATAATGCTAGCTTTTTTCCGATTCTGATGAGAAGCGTTTAACTTCTAAATGCCATGGCCTAAAGACGTTTTTCTTACTTTTTCTCCTCTTGCTTCCTTATTGGACTGATGATACAATGAAGTTCTATGTAACTTTTATTCCTCATCTTTTTAATTTAATGTATACATGCATACACGCATACATAATTATTTACTATAATAATTATTAAATACCTATAGACATTAGTGTTTTATCCTTTCGAGAATCATCAGTGTAAGGTGTCACGATTTACACTGATTGATAAACTCGAACTCGGCAACGAAGCCATCTGTGACTCCATTAGCAAGTTAAGCAAGTTAACTGTGAGAAATATTGCTAAAATTTAAACATTTATTTTTATTGTTTTTAAAGTCTGTCAGAGTGATCTAATCATTATACGATGATCTGTGTATGCGAGCTAAAGTGACCGACTTTATTTCAACTGTAAAATCTAAACGATAAGAAATGAGTTTCTTAAAGGGTTTGACATAATTATTTACTATAATGATTAACGCATTTTTTTAAACTTCGAGGATTAAGGAAAATTCAATATACCTGTTTTGAGTATCCTGTCGAACAATAAATTAATGTAAAATATAGTTTTACAGTCTTCAATTACGGTGGAAATGTAATGTTTGATCTGTATTTTACTGACGATAATAATGTTCCTTTTGAAATGATGAATGTCTATATTTATTTATTTTAATTGTTGTTTCACGATTTATTTTAATTGTTGTTTCACGATTTATTTAATTGTTGTTTCACGGCCAACTATTCATCTGGCTCGTCATGGTTACCACGTGACGAAGGCCAAGGATATAGTTGACCGAAATGTCGGGAAACAACAACTACAACGATAAAAAAAAAGATAATAAATAAAAATAAATAAATGATACTCATTTCAGTAAACGTTCCAATTAAATAAAAATGATAAAAGTCTGTTAAAGGTTAATATAATGAAAAAAAAAAAGATTCTTCTTCGTAAAAATAATTTTCATTATCAACTAAATATTCTGTAAATAAATAAATAAATAAATAAACAAATCGAATATGTCACTTCCTTATCTCTCTCTCATATATATATATATATATATATATATATATATATATATATATATATATATATATATATATATATATGAGAGAGAGAGAGAGATAATAAAGTGACATATTCGATTTATTTATTTATTTATTTTAAATAAATAAATAAATAAATCGAATATGTCACTTTATTGTCTCTCTCTCTCATATATATATATATATATATATATATATATATATATATATATATATATATATATATATATATATATGAGAGATAGAGATAATAAAGTGACATATTCGATTTATTTATTTATTTATTTATTTATTTACAGAATATTTAGTTGATAATGAAAATTATTTTTACGAAGAAGAATCATTTTTTTTTTCAATACGCCAATAGCGTAATGGTTAGGAGCCTTGACTGCCGTACAAACGGTCGGGTTTCAATCCTGGCTTGAGGTAGTTGCCTGTCTAGCCGCACTGATGAGCTGTGAAACAGCGAAACAGTACTGTATGTGGATGACTATATATATATATATGTATATGTATATAATATAAAGCTGAATGTCTGTGCGTGTGTGTCTGGTCACGAATAGGCTCCTATATGGTTGACTATTTAAAAAAAAACTGATTACTTATAATGATAGAAGATGTATCGAGACACAGGAATGGGTATGTTTGATCTGGCAGAACGGTGGTTCATTAAAATTGTGGGTTCTGAGTTCGCGCCTGGTCCACAAAGTATGGAAATAAAAAATGTAAAAATTAAAAAAAAAAAAACGTTTACAAGTGTTTTTGATATAGATGTACATAAGAATACTTTGATAAGTATGTTTTAACTTAAATAGGGATGGTATAATAAAATTGTGGGGTCAGCGTTCGCGCCTGGCCTCCTTGGAATGGAAATAGGCACAAACTTTAATAAAGACTTTTCATATCTATCTGCGTAAGTATACTTTGATAATTATGTTTCAGTTTGAAGAAATATGGTATAATAAAATTATTGGGTGTTCGTTCTCACCTGACCTCCATAGAATGGAAATATGTCACAAAGTTTAACAAGGTTTTTTAATATAGATCCACAGAATATTGTGATAAGTGTTTCAGCGTGAACAGGTATGGTATAATAAATTATGGGGTTTATCTATTTTATTTTTACTTTCATCATATTTTGCTTTGGTTTTGATACCCCCAAATTCAACCCAAATTTACAACCCTTCCTTTTCGTAACCTATCATACTTTCATAAATCAGAGTCCATTTTCTGTAGGCTGTTTTTGAACCCAGTCAACGACGGGTACTTTTGATAGTATATATATATATATATATATATATATATATATATATATATATATATATATATATATATATATATATATATATATATTATCAAATAATTTTATATATATATACTTTAAGTCGACTTACCCCTGTCACATTCTATTTTATATATATAGTTTGGTAAAGACCGTTCCTCAGACATATATATGACCTTGTCTGTCTCTCTGTCTTAGGAACGGTCTCCACACGTCCAAGTCTCCTATATATTAAGTTTCAAGTTTTTAGATCAAAGATTGACAGGAGTTTGGTAGAGACCGTTCCTCAGACAGAGAGACAGACAAGGTCACACTTAATATATAGGAGACTTGGACCTGTGGAACAAATTCGATTTGGTTTTTAGCTAATAAAAATAGCTGCTAAGAGGTGAAAATTAAAAAAGAAAAGAATAGAATGTGCCAGACGTAAGTTGACTTAAAGTACTCTTGTACGGATGTACAAATATACATTTATACATTAAAATCGGTTAAATTTTAACGTTTTCCTATCCATTTAATGATAGTTCAAATGATAACGACTTAGGCTGAAGCACTAAATGTTTTGGTTTCGATTCTAGCTTATAGCACCTGTCATTTATTTAACTTTTGAGACCGCTACCACATATTAGGTACAATATAATAATCAATAGAATATGGACTCTATAATAATGAATACGAAATCTGTATGAATTCAAATGTCATTTTTAAACATATTTTACGACCGGGCAACGCCGGGCGGTCTGCTAGTTTATTTAAATGTGTAATAATTTCATTCTTTTTTTTTTTTTAGAAAACAATACGTATATTCTCTTTTCAAAATTAACACTTTCTTCCTCTATTCTTCTTTAAACTATTCCTAACATTTTTCTTCTTAATGAAAACATTTAAGAAACTCGATCAAGGCGCCGCTTACGCTCTAACTTGAAAGGGAACGTTAAAGCTCAATTTCACCGGATAAATGCGAAAATAATGATCGATTTGTTTTTCTCGATCAAAATTTATGCAGTTCACAATCATTGGACATTTTTTTTCTTTTTACTTCTTTCTTCATATTAGTAGTTACTTCCTTTCCACCGCAGGAAGATGTGGTATACCGACTAAAAACTAATGCCACAGCTCAACAGATAAAAGACCAAAGAAATGGCCCAGTCTCTGTTGGACTGATTGTTGAAGATAGATTTTCGATTGTCCTTCTAAGCATGTGATTAAATGCTTTAAAAGAAAATTGGTACAAACCTATTTTTATGCAGCCTGTAGTATTTGTTGGCAAGCAAAAAGAAAAGAATAAAGTGCACTCTGGCCTGTTAAAAATTGCTTAAGTAGCTCTGTTGGCATTCTGCAGTGAGAATACTCCCACCAGTCAGCTATAAAGTAACTCCTTGACAAAGTGAGAAGATAAGGCGTGGGAACTACTACAACTGACAGACAGATGAATAGCACAGTCTCTGATCCTTGATTGGTATGCTAGGTGTATTTGTTAATCTCTAAGTTAAGACAGTTGAGTCATCTCTCCTTGTCTATAGATGAGGGAAAGTCTGTTTGGAGTGATCTCCTCTTTGTTTCTGTTACTCTCTGAGTTAAGAGTTGAGTTATCTCCCATTGTCTATTGATAAAGGAAAGTCTGCTTGGAGTGACCTGCTCTTGGTTGTTGTTGTTGTTGTTGTTGTTGTTGTTGTTGTTGTGGTGGTGGTGGTGGTGGTGGTGGTGGTGGAAGTATGTTTTGTGGAAGGAGTACATAACACATAACATACTCAGGATTATGTGGCACAAGGCCGAAAGATGGGGAGAATATACTAAGGGAATAGTCTATCAGACATATAAATGCACTACTATGATGATGTATGGAAGTGAAACCTGACTTCAACCATATGACCACGTTAAATGAATAGATGAGCGTTCTTGGATTAATAGATGTAGAACAGTTGGGGTATCAGGTTCAGTTCACAATGGAATGCCAAGGAAAAACATGGGAGGAAGTGATAAGGATGGACTTGAGTGAAAGAGGGATGAATGAAAACTTGGCCAGAGATAGGTTAGTTTGGAAGTTAATTTGTTTATATCGAATAAAGAATATGAATAAAGAAAACGAATAAAGAAAAGTTATAAGCTTTTATACTTTTCGTATTCTTTTTTATTCATATATATATATATATATATATATATATATATATATATAAGCCCGATGAATCGTAGCGTGGACGAAACGCGGAATATTCTGTGGAGCTTAATTGCCATATATATTTTATAACTTACTACCTAGCTCTACCTACATATTGAGCACTGTTGAAGTAAATACTTTATGCATAAATTTATACTTTCGTATATTAATTTAAGTAAACATATATATATATATATATATATATATATATATATATATATATATATATATATATATATGTATATATATATATATATATATATATATATGTATGTATATATACATAGGGTGGAATAATAATATTGTCACCCTAGAAAAAATGATGTGATTCCATTTCCGTTTGATGAAAAGAAACAGCTTTCATTTTTTGTTGCCGACCATCTACTACTTGGCCAGTTGTATACAAATCCCAAAAGCGATAGGAGCCTTCTATCACGTCTGAAAGTGACAGAATGTTCAACGAGCAAGATCCGGGATGTGCTGCTGTAGAACCTCTTGTTCTCTACCAATCCAAGTTATGACAACAGAACCATTGCAATCCGAACAGTTCAACGATTGAGGGCACAGCTCAACGCATCGGATAACCCACGATTATGGTCTTTGGTGTGATTTCAAATGAGGGACACATCATGTCACATCACATCTTTGATGTCAACTTGATTTCCGGATTTTTCCTATGGGAACCTTATCTCCTATTATCTTTACGTATTGGTAATGTTGGATTGTGTAGTGGACTTTCGGTCAGCGTTCAAGTTGTGGATAACTTGACAAAGACTAAAGTTACTTCTCATAAAAGAGGAGAACTATTTATGGCACAATGGGAGATTCCATTGTGCACACATGGGCCAGTCTATTCTTTGGATTGTGATTGGCTGAATCTTTCCATACTTTTTCATCTGTTTTTTTAATCCTTGACTTTTAATGTATCCTCTGATTTCTTATATTTTCCCTCCATTTTATAAACCCTTTTGCACAAAAAGGTTTTATTTTTGCAATTATGACTAATTTTCATGTAATGCTGTTTCAATTAATGCCAGTACCAGCAAATTCATAGCTTCCCTATAATATTTCTTTGCTATCTTTTCTCTGATTAAAAGGACGCATTTCTTTTAAACTCCGCGGATTAAGGAAAATTCAATATACCTTTTTTGAGTATCCTGTCGAACAATGAATTAATGAAAATATATTTTTACAGTCTTAAATTTTTATTCTTCTATCTTTATTTTATTTCTTATCTTGGTTGTATTGAGTTTTTTTATTTGATGGGGAAATATTCATATTAATATTTATATATATATTTATTTGGTTGGGAAATATTCATATTTATATTTACTCTAATCTATTGGATTTCTAAAGCTAATCTTTACTGACTGCTTGCATACACACACACACACACACACACACACACACACACATATATATATATATATAATATAAAAATATAACACGGAAATTACATAATTGTCGATGCAATAATTTATTTCAACCTTATGGTATTTTCAAGCATCTAAACTAGACAATTATATTTTTGATACTGAAATAAAGAAAGAAAAAGAATCGGGCCTCGACCGTCAAAAAACCAGAGGGGGTAGTAGTAGCAATCCACTTAATACATTTTATAGAGAGGGTGGGAGGGATTTTTTAAAAAAACAAAAAAATATATATATATGTATGTTACTTTTATGGTAGAAAAGTTCATTGCTTTGTATTTTTAAGTACTTTGTAAAAAAAATTTTTTTTTTAATTTACATACCGGTTTAAAAAAAAAAAAATTTAAAGGAGGGGTACCTGAGCATTCTGTGTTAACAATTTAAGAGAGTTCCATCAACGTAAGGAATATTTATAAACATACCATCCCTATTTAAGTTGTATAATGTATATATATATATATATATATATATATATATATATATATATATATATATATATATATATATATATATATATAGGGTATTTCCTCTTTATGCAATTTGAACAAGCACATTTCAAAATAAACTTCTCCTACTTCCTCTCTATATGTATCTTCCAGACTTTCAAAATGAATTGAATCTGAAGACATTAGTCTTTTGCCTTTACTTCCCCCCCTCTCTCTCTCTCTCTCTCTCTCTTTCTCTCTCTCTCATATGTATACTAATATAAGTATATACAAGTTTCTTTTGAATTCGCTATATAGATTAGAAAGTCATAAGAAAAAATATATTCAAATTTAAAAAATAAAAATTATGCAAACGAACGCACAGAAATACATATTCATAGATTTATTTTGGAACATTACTCATAGAACATACAGGCATAAGCACACACACACACACACACACACACACACACACACACACACACACACACACACACACATATATATTTCTTAATGTGTTTTATGAATAATGTTTCAAAATGAGTCAATGAATATTAATCTTAGTTCATGTGTCTGCATTAATACTAAAATAAATTATGCATATATATATATATATATATATATATATATATATATATATATATATATATATATATATATATATGTTTTTATGTATATATGTATGAAGTAAGTTCTGAAAATATGTATGGCAGTTAAACCAGATAGAATTTTCAACATTTCATCCGCATAAGGACTCTTCAGGCTAAAATGCTAATATATATTTTAATAACTCACGATCTAGCTCTATTCACTTGTTGAACACTATTGAAGTAATTATTAGAAATCAATACATAAAATATTATGCTTCATAAAATGTTATGTGGATACATGAAATAATTATATCTATATACTAGCAGAAGTACCCGTCGTTGACTGGGTCCAAAAACAGCTTACAGAAAATGGACTGTGATTGATGAAAGTATGATAGGTTATGAAAAGGAGGGGGTTGTAAAGAGATAGGTTTTGATATTCAAAAATTTTACCCTAAGTAAAATATGAGGAAAGTAAAGATAATTTTTGCGAAGATATATTTTTTATATCAACTTTGTTTCCATTCGTAGCCAAGAGTGACAAACAAAATGTTGTTTCCTTACAAAGAGAAAATGTTATATATATATATAATAATATAAACATACAAAAAATGAATGTTACCATAGTCAATAAAAGTTACTTTTATGGTAGAAAAGTTCATTGCTTTGTATTTTTAAGTACTTTGTAAAAAAAATTTTTTTTTTAATTTACATACCGGTTTCAAAAAAAAAATTTAAAGGAGGGGTACCTGAGCATTCTGTGTTAACAATTTAAGAGAGTTCCATCAACGTAAGGAATATTTATAAACATATTTTAATGTTTTCCGTTATTTTGTGCTTGAGGAATATTCGATTATGGCATGTGTAGTTTATATAAAAATTCATTTAAGTAGTTATCGTCTCAAATTTCGTTTTAATTTCGATTCGCTGAAATTATTTCAAGTAAAGAGCATTAAAAACTATTTCAAAACAAAACAAAAAAACATGAACTGAACTTTTATGTATATTATATGTAATCAGGTTTTTAACTATGGTAACATTTATTTCTTGTATATTTATTTTTTCGGGTAGTCGTTTGTTGGCTTTTCTGCGAAACACTCTTACTAAATAATATCAACGAAATATCTAAAAACAAAGAAACAAAAACAGTTTTGAAAAATAATGAAGCTTTACTTACTTTAGTAAAATAATCCGAAACAGCAAAATGGGATATTAAAAAAGTAAAGACGTAATTACTTTAGTTTTTTAAAGCAAAGAATCGATATAAGTATTAATAAGAAGAAAATGGCGCCCTTTTCCAGCAGAACAGCTTCGTTTCAGTTTTACAGTATTGAACGGTGTAGTATTGCGCCGTCGGATTCAGGGTTGTACTATTGTAATGTAAAGAACACGCAGAAATGGTTGTAATCAACTGAATTCACTGACAAAAAAAGCGTAAACAGATATACAAATAAAAATAAAAAGGTTATGTAAATGTTTTTAAAAAGACACATAATCACGTGAGCAGGATTTTTTCCTTCTTTTGACACGATAACAAGTAGCGTCCTTATTTTTTATTATTTATCTATTTTTGAAAGAGTGCCACGTGCAAGTGGAGAAGGAAAAAACAGAGTTATGCAAAATTTGTGTTGAAAATTGTCTAAAGTTCCGACTTTTTTTTTTTTGGCTTTCACTTTAATAAGAACGTGAATATTTGAGGTGAATTTATTCGACACAATATGATTCAACTCAAAAAATAAATAAAAGCTAACGTGAATTAAGATTAAAGTTAAGGTGTTATTCTGGACCCTCACCCCTTTTAAAAAACTTTGTTAAACTTTGTGACATATTTACATTCTATGGAGGTCAGGCACGAACGAACACCCAATAATTTTATTATACCATATTTCTTCAAGCTGAAATATAATTATCAAAGTATACTTACGCAAATAGATATGAAAAGTCTTTGTTAAAGTTTGTGCCATATTTCCATGGAGTACAGGCGCGAACGCAGACCCCACAATTTTATTATACCATCCCTATTTAAGTTGAAACATACTTATCAAAGTATTCTTATGTACACCTATATCAAAAACACTTGGAAACGTTTTTTTTTTTCATTTTTTTTTTCATACTTTGGGGGCTAGGCGCGAACTCAGACCTCACAATTTTTATGAACCACCCTTCTGCCAGATCAAACATACCCATTCCTGATCCTCGATACATCTTCTATTATTATATGTAATCAGGTTTTTAAAATAATCAATCATATAGGTGCCTATTCGTGACTAGACACACACACACACACACACACACACACACACACACACACACACACACACACACACACACACACACGTTCAGCTTTTTATTATATATATATATATATATATATATATATATATATATATATATATATATATGCTAGCAAGGAGTTCCGACGTTGCCTGGAATGAGGATCAACGAATATTCCACACCATATTTTTATTGTCATGAAAATCGGTTAAATTACTCATTTTTCAATTAAATCGATTGATTGCCTGCTCTAGTTGGGAACCTACTGTCATGCACTGGGAGGAAACTTTGCATGCTTCCCTGCAATTACTTAGTCCACAATTCTTTGTAGTCTACATTGTACTGTAAAGAAAGCACTGTTGATTTTATAAAAATTATTTTTATATATAATGTCTTGAATTAAAGTTTAAAATACGAAAAGTCAAGTATCATGGTTCAATTGTGCTCTAAACAGAAACATTCATTTTGGTATATCAAAGAACCTACTGTTGATTTCATATGCCGGACCCTTCTGCTTGTGCGGTGATAAAATTTCTCAAATGCATTTGTGAAGTTAGGATTTGTAAGCTGTTGACTTTGCTCCAAAATGGCCTGTTCCTTCTTTAATATGATTTTTCGATTATCAGTTAATGATAAGTATAGTAGTCAAAATAATCCAAATAATATCTCAAAGATAATTTCTATCAAAACAATCTCATAACTATTTCTGAACTGAAGAAGGTTGTAATAGTCCAAATGAGGACAGTGTTTTAATAATTATGTATGTGTGTTGTATGTTGAGAAAGTATATATATTGATAGTCAAGTTACTGAGGTTGCCCAGAAGTTTTGTTACCTTGGTGATACCATTGGAGCTAGTGTTATTGCAGGAAATAGGAGTGGATGAGAAAGTTCAGGACTTTCTGTCATAACTAACCAACAGAGCATTGCCATTGTCGACCAAGGTAAGAGTCTATTAAACATGCGCACACAGTGTTATTATGTATGAAAGTAAAACATGACCTGTGGCAGTAGAAGTGCATTTACCACTAGTCTCTCCCTCTTAAATATGGCCCAAAACAGAGTCTCAAATCTAACAGGTCCCGCATTATCGACCAAACTCCAACCTCTGTCCCATTCTCGCAAGTTTTACAAGTGCTTTAATTGTTCTCCCTCAATGTCATACTCCTGACTAACTCGACACGCAGCAAGATCTCAGCCTTCCACTGTTGAGATCCCTAGATGATGGACAGTCTTCTACTTTAATAGTTCCTTCCCTCGGACTGCTAGACTTTGGAATTCCCTCCCTATTTCCTGCTTTCCTGAGTGTACTAACCTGCAGAAATTTAAATGTACCATGAACAGAAATCTCGCTGCTCACAGTCCGCTGATAGACATGATCCTAAACAGTAGCCTCTTACATCCAAGTGGCACTATACCTTGTTTGCGTTGAAAAATAGTATATCAGCTTTCAGATGAACAATGAGTTTATTAATGAGTTTAAAAAAGAAATATTAAATAATTTCTTTTAAAAATTTACTCATATATCATAAGAGCAATTATATCAATTCGATTTTATGTAATTAATTAAAATGTTGTTTGAATGAATTGATCCAAGTGGCTGAACAGACCATAGTTAATTGTGGAGGGTGGATTCTTCTTACTGTAAGTTTAATGTTATTTATTTATAATAAACATTCAGCATAATCACGTTGGATCACCGGAGTTAAGCAACGTTGAACCTGGTCAGTACTAAATGAGTGACCATTTGTGACTTCCAGGTGCTGTATGTGCTCTCTGCTTATCTCGGCATTGTTTCCAGTCGTCCTGGACTTCTCCTTGCCACTGGACTCAAACAGTGCCGATTCAGGAGAGGTGTGGTTGCAGATTGCGCAACCCTTGCATTACAATTACATGTGCAGCTGCCCCTACAAGGAGTATCCTTTGTCTTTTGAGACTGAACGGAGGCATCGATGCATCGATTTATGACAATTATCTTTATTCCTTTAGTCAAATGGATACTTAAATTTAAGCATAGTTTTCAATGAAATAGCAGCTTAACATATTCAAATATATTCTATCTTTTATGTTCTTTATAAACATGTCATAATGAGTCGATGGATTATTTATGAACAATGTGCCAAGTATTTTCACCTAGTATTGAGAAGGAAGGTTTTATATACTAGCTAAAAAGAGGATCGCTCTACTATGATCAGGAGAGGATTATAGCTGCACAAGAGCAAGGCTTGACGGCCAATGATTTTAAGAAGATGGTGGTCTAAGCAACGAATGCAGGCTTTGCTACACAGAAGTAGAAAGTTTGAGTCACCTAATATCTAGTTGGAAGATTTTTGGTTTGGTTTGGTTTGGTTGGTTTACGACATATCAACCTTTTTCAGGTTATTTAATGCCGGGTCCAGTTATTTTGGAAATAGTATTCATGTTGCATCCAGTTATTTTGTAGAAGGTTTTTATTCTTCAAACTCTTTGTATTTTCAATCGCTGGTTTGTAGCGTTTGGTTTGGTTTGATTGTTTTATGGTGGATTTTATCGGTTTTGTTCTCTGCCCTGCAGAACATGAATGAATTTTGCAATGGAAGAGGGAAAAGGGTCACATATTATTATGTTTGGTACATTTTAAGTCAGATAACCAGTCAGGAAGCGGGGGAGATAGAAAGAAAAAGGGGAAATGGGAAGAAGGAAATGGTGGGTTGTTTTTGTTTTGGGTTTTTGGAGAACGTAATTAAATTTTGAAAAAAGAAAGTAGAAAAACAAAAAGCATCAATGTTAGGTGCATTTCGTCTCAGGAAACCAATATCTTCAGACAACCTGATCTGGTAGCACCAGTGTAAGGTTTTACGATACGATGCAACACAATATAGTGTGTAAATATCTCCACTAGATTATCTGTAAAAAGTTGAATATTCATTGTAGCAGCAAGTCTTGGTAACATGTTTACCAGAAAAAAACAGTTGGAAATAAGTCATACACCATCCACTGTGACTATGCAATTCTTACAGCTACGCAACTAGAAAACAGAGCTATAAAATCTGACATAAAGAAAGAGAAAGAAGCAATCTCAGTAGAAGTGTCTCCAATGATATTGAATTAAGTACAGCTGAGAGGGAAAAGATAATGAAATACCAAGAGATTATGTACGACATGAAAAGAAACCGGAATCTTAGGAAGATTTCCATCATTTCAGTGAATGATGGAGATCGTCCTAAGATAGGAGCAACTGGACTCACAAAAAAGAATAAAAATAACTACCTGGTAAATATACGTGGTGAACCAAGTGCAAGGGAGATACAAACAATTGTATAAAATATTTCTTAGTTGGAATGCATGAGATAGCGAGTGAATGTCTGGTATCCGGTAGGATGCCATATCTTCAACTAGAACAAAATATGAAAATTGAAAAAAATAAATAAATAAAATAAAAAATAAAAATAAAAATAGAAGAAAATTTAGCCCTTTTTTCTTTTGTTACCATTGATTTGAACAGTGATCCACAATATGAGAGTTGGGTTATTAAACCACCAACATTTTGCATTCCTTTATATTTCTGTCTTTGTTTGTTCGGCCTCGTTTATTGTTTAGCTGTTCTGAGATTTGTTATTCTTACTTTGCATATCAATTATCTTTGGAGAAAACATTGTTGCAAAGAAAATATTTCGTCACATTTTTGCAGTAATTAGTTTGGGAAAGAGGAAGGAGGACATTTATTCTCAGCCAATGAAACTCAGAACTTGGCGGGAACGAAAACAAAGTAGAAACCACAAAAAAAAAAAAAAAAAATGATCCATATTTCTGTTTCAGTCATAAATCTTCAACAGTCTTTGCTTTATTGCTATTCAGTGTTATGGAGGTGGGGGGGGGCGATACATTACTGATCATCTCATAAATAGGTATGATCCTTAATAGGCTTCACACTCACCGGACCTTAAACGCCAATAATTTTTATCTGTAGGATTATCCCAAAGATAATATGTTTCTGAATTTTTTAGATGAGGATTAATAATTTGTATTATTTAGATTATTCGGACTACTATTCTCATCTTGAGTGTTATTCACACAATATTTTGTCCATTGTAACCTCTAACCTCAAACAAGATTTGTAAGAACCCATGACGTAATGGATAAAGTGCTAGGTTAAATTAAATTATAATTGACACTCTTCTAGGGATGGAAGGTTCTCAATGCAAAAAATATGGAAAATATAATTGCAAAATACTTAAGACATTTACCTAGTTATAGCTGATGGGATCAAGAACATGCTACCTCTGTGGATTAAATAAGGTGTTTTGTTCGAAATTCCATACAGATTTCCGAGTTCAATCGAAAGTTTCCCGAGCTTGACAAGATAAAACTGAAGAAGGTTGGAGGTTACATTGGCCGAAACCTTGTGCTAATGATATTCAAGATGAATATAGTGTAATGGAACGTGTATGAGTGTGTGTAAAAATATCAGAAGCAACCGGTGGATAGATGGCTTGCGAAGGTATTAGCAGCAGCGTTTGAGCACATATGCAAATTAGTAAGAGTATGCAGGCTTGCCTCAGAAGAAAAAGAAAAAAAGAGGAGAGAAAAATGACTTTTAAGTTGGTGTCGAGACGGCAGGATATTGTTAATCAGACGAAATGAACAGTAAAAACAGAAGAAAAAAAAGCAATAAGCAGGCATTGTTTAGAAAGTAATATATATATATATTCATACGATAGCGTGTGTGTTATTTTCTGTGTCATGCTTACATCCGGGTTGTTTAATTGTTATGGACTCTTATCATAATAATTTTACCAAGAATACTTCATAAGTTTTGGTTTCAGTTTCGATTATAGCTGATGGCACTTAAGTCGTCTATTCTTTTTTTAGAAATAATTTTATCAAGAATTTGTCAAATTTTCGTTTTGGTTCCGATTATAAGTGATAGCACTCCAGTAATTTTTTATTTATAAATAATTTTATCAAGAATTCCTCAAGTTTTGGTTTCAATTTCGATTTTGGCGGAAGGAACTCAAGTTATATATATATATTTCAATTTCGATTCAATCTAATGCACCCAAGTCATATGGATATATTTTTTTTATTTTTGAAATCGCAAACTTTATAATATATAAAAATCGATAATAATATATACGAAATCTGCAAGAATTAAAATATCATATTTAAGCGTACTTTACAACCGGGCTTTGCCAGGCGTTCGTGCTAGCTTAGATAAATACTTTTGCAGTTTTAACAAAAAAGCTACAATAATATCAGAGCGTCCCCATTTACACTGAACATCTACAGAATGCCAACATCAATAATTACACATGAATGAGTCCCCTGTGGAATATCCGCAGGTCCCGCTAGTGGTAATAAATGCCATTTGCTAAAACAGAAAAACGCAGGGTCGGATTTATTTATTTTTGTTTGTTTGTTTCTTTTCGACAGTACCAGACGGTAGGTGGGTCAGAAAGAGGTTTGAACTATAACGAACACGGTTCGAGCGTAACGGTCACATTACAATAGTAGTCCAAATAATACAAATAATATCTCAAAGATAATTTCTATCAAAACAATATCATGAATATTTCTGAACTGAAGAGGGTCGTAATAGTCCAAATGAGAACAGTGTTGGGATAAGGGTGCTTTTGATAATTTTATACACATTGTATGCAGTTGTGCATAGACTCAAGTTTATTTGTATCAAATATGCTTGGATTATACAAGATTGATTTCATGGGTCTTGTTAGATGGATAGCAAAGTCCATCTAGGAAATAATGTTTAAAGGGAAATAACCTTTTACCCTAAAGTTATCTCCCTTGTCAAAAGACATTTTGAGACATCTGCACTGCGTTTGACCAGATGACAACAAGCAAGAAAAATCCCAAATGGAAAATGCTACCGATATTGATTTAGCAACAGACAATTTCGAGTTTTAAAATTGCAGAACTTGTAAGCATTGGGTTCGTAAGAAGAGCAGTGGAAGAATGGCCACGTTAAAAGGTGATGAACTGTTTGCGTGCAAGAAATATAAGACAATGGAGACGGATGAGAACTCAGATGAGAAAATATATTTGGATGGTGAAGCTATGAAGATTGTTCAGAAGTTTTGTTAACTTGGTGATGCTATTGAAACACAGAAAGAAACAGGTGCTAGTGTGATTGCAAGAATTAGGAGTGAATTGAGTAAGTTCAAGGGACTTCTGCTATTACTAACCAGCAGAGCATTACCATTACAAGGAAATAATTTA
Organism: Euprymna scolopes; assembly: GCF_053919585.1. Taxonomy (NCBI): domain Eukaryota; kingdom Metazoa; phylum Mollusca; class Cephalopoda; order Sepiida; family Sepiolidae; genus Euprymna; species Euprymna scolopes. Next base: position 117,631,102 of record NC_136487.1, read on the forward strand.
TCAAGCATGTGTACGTAGTTAATTGATTTTTTTCTTTTACAAGAGAGTCACTGCTTATTAAGGCTACAAGATCACTTAATTATAGGGTTAATATATATATATATATATATATATATATATATATATATATATATATATATATATATATATATATAGTCTAAAGAAGTTTTGAATAAAAGAAATGCAAAAATGAAAATAAAGAATGCAGTTTAGATTCCCGGAAGGAAAAAAAAAAATTAATTTTAATTTATCGCAGACAGACATATATATATATATATATATATATATATATATATATATATATATATATATATATATATATATATATATATATGTACGTATGTATGTATTTTATACAAGGGAGTCACCGCTTATCAAGGCCCAAATGCCACTTGAGGATAATGGTTGATGAATGTCAGGTGGTTGAGACAGCATCGTGATGATGGGTAGTGGTGGAAATTGGGTAGAAATTGATTATTTAAGAGGATGACACCAATAACTTGTTTACATTGGACTTGAAAACAACCATGTTGTAGTCAGCTGAAAAGCAGCCCCACTGTATAGATTTCCAAAGGAAGGTAGTTCTAGAAAAACTTTGTTCATGGAATTTGCATTTAGTTTACGCACAGATAGAGAGTAGGGGCAATTGTTTATAGTGATTGTAGCTAGACAAGTGTTTGCTGTAATGTTTTCCAGAGGGAAGGGAGCGATAGATTGAAACTCAGTTCAGCACTTGTCATGAAAATAACGATAGAGCGAAGATAAACTCGCATCGTTTATTCTGTAAGAAAGAGGTTGTAAAAAGCAGGAAACGACGTCGCTTACTAGATGCATGTAAATGAATTCATGGAGAGAAATTGTATGAGAAAGATTCGATGGGTGTGTAATGTGGATCTTAAAGACAGGCATGGATGGAGGTAAGTGATAAGGATGAACGAGCAAAGGAGGGATAAATAAAGATGCGGATAGTTTCGACGCCAATTTCTAAAGGCCGTCAAACACTTATTAGTATGTAAAGAAGGCATTATGATGATGATGACGATGATGATAATGAAGCAGATAGACTTTTTGTGATAATGATGATGATAATGATGATAGTGGTTGTGGTAATGACGATGATGGTGGTGGTGGTGGTGATGGCTGTGGTGATGTGATGATGATGGTGGTGATGATGATGACGATGATGATAATGAAGCAGATAGATTTTTTGTGATGATGATGATGATTATGATAGTGGTTGTGGTAATGATGATGATGGTGGTGGTGATTATGATGATGATGATGATGGTGGTGGTGGTGGTGGTGGTGATGATGATGATGATGATGGTTGTGGTGATGATGATGATGGTGGTGGTGGTGATGGTGATGATGACGACGATGATGACGACGATGATGATGACGATGATGATGATGACGATGATGATGACGACGACGAGGATGATGATGATGATGATGGTGGTGGTGGTGGTGGTGATCATGACGACGACGATGATGATGATGGTGGTGGTGGTGATGATGATTATGATGGTGGTGGTGATGATGATGATAATGATGGTGGTGGTGGTGGTGGTGGTGGCGATG